>NC_057730.1:259990-338219 GCF_004010195.1 Chiloscyllium plagiosum | reverse complement strand
TCCTCTCTGGAAAAGAAGGTTCCTGACAGGCATCATCCAATGTGCAAAATAAACACTCTCTACATATACAACGTCACCTATTGACATGAGCAAAATATATAGATGCAAGGTTAGATTGATTAGCCCTGATATCGAGGCAGCATTATACTGAGAATGGTATCAAAGAGATCGGAAAAAATATACTTCAAAGGAATCAGTGTAAACTCCCCATGGTTGGAGTCTTTCATAGAATAAAGGAAGATGTTTGTGGTTGGTGAACATTAGGCATCACAGTTCCGGGGTATCTCCTCCAGCGATCCTCTGGTAGCTTCCTTGTCACAAACACAACGTCTTTCCCCATCATAAGATCAAAAGCAGGGAAGTTCAGTGAAGATCACCCAATGTTCACAACATTTAGTCATCCGTCAGTTCCTGAAGCAGTCGGTAACCATGTGCAGGAATGCTTGGTCAACATTCAAAATTGCGCTGTTGAAGTGGATGTTGCATTCATTCAACAGTGTTGTTAACCACTGCTCATTTCAACATTGAAAAACCGAGAAGTTCATTCAGCATATCAAATTTGCTTCACAGGAATATTATGAGACTAGTCAGCTTATCGACGCTATTTGACAAAAAAAGGGATATTCCATTCAGGCTCTCCTATATTCCAGAAGAAGAATGGAACTCTACTCAGCACATTAAACTAACAAATAGCAATCAATGGTCGCCCACCCACGTTTTCCACTGAACCTGGACCATTCACCTTTCAAGAAACTCACACAGGAACAGGAAGATAGCACTCAACTAGTCTAGCGACCGGTATACAAATAAAAGAATGTAGTTAATGCTGCAACATAACAAACCAAATGAAGCAGAGACTGCACCGAAAGATTGCCGCATGCTGCTCTGCCTGGCTCGTTGCTGATGCCACACGTGTTACTTTAACATGGTTTGTTGACGGTGAGGAGGGAAAGAGGATGGTTTGTGCCAAGTCTAAAGCAGTCATCTTCCATCTCCGCCAAGTGGCGTTCTCTAAGGAAGTCAGAAGTTGATATGAATGGCTAACTTTTCCAGAAGTAAGGCATTGTGACTGCTGACAGATGTGTGAACATGGCGTTCAATGCAGAGCAACAAGCCGATTGCACATTGGGGTGGTGATAGTTCAGTCAGTGCGTGGAGCTCCCTCTCAACTGTTTTGCAGTTGCTGCAGATGTAGTTAATCTTTCGGTAATACGGCGAAAATCCATGCAATTTCGCACAATAACAATGTATTTTTGAATATATTAAGTGTTGATTAAGTGTAAATTATATTAAGTGTCAATATATTATATAAGTGTCAATTATAAAAGTGTCAATATATTAAGTGTCAATTTTCATTGCTATCACTTCTTATTGTCTCACAACGCTACATCTTAAACACTTACTTCCTTCGTGGTACCATAATCCCAATGATGAGTCGAGTGAAACTCCTCTGTGACAATGAAATCCTTTCTTATCAAGAAGTGAAAATCTGTCCACAGTGACACAGATACTACCGCAACAATAGTCAACAACTCCAGTAAGGTAATTTTACTCTTAAATGTGAATAATTTTGCATGGAGGAAGAGCATGACATTTACTGTCCTGATTACGTGCTGTCCATTTTGAACTCTGTGAGTAATTCGTGACAAGGTCGTCAGGTCCATTTCGACAATAGCACTTCAAAAAATCTTACCTTCAAATAAATACGAAGTCAGAAAGATGTATTTGTTAACCACATCCAGCGCATTTCGGCGCTTTGTGAATAGCTGTGCTCCAAGCACTGAAATGCTACCAGTAACGGTTTTCAGTCCAGAGCAGGACACTACTCTCTGTATGCTCCCCATTATCTAATTCTGAATGCATGTAATATGTTACCCAAAGAACTTAGTTTCACTCATGATGTCAAAAGTCTTGTGAAAATTCAAATACATAATTCGCACTGTTTTTCTTTTATCTTTGCATCAACCACCATCCTGCACGAACTCCAGCAATTTTATCAAAGATGATTTCCCTTTCCTGAATCAAAGTTGTCTCTGCCAAATCCGACATTTCTTTACTTCAAGGATCTAGTTATCACATTGAATACAAATAAAATGCTACATTTCTCCACACAGCTGAGAGAAAAGTTTCCACTATTTAGTTTGTGGTTTTGGCACTAAGGATTTGAGGTAATCGAAGATGATTAGACAGGACAACATTAAAACTGTATGACCCGCTACTTTTTAATGGATATTCTTCAATGTTGATGGTGATTGCGTCCATTTCCTGGAGCAGCAAGTACTGTTTATGAACTGTTGCGTTATTTTGGAAGTTTTGGAGAAAACTATAAAAACAACGATACTTAAGAACAAGAGGGAGGGTTGTTCCCGCGGGCGAGTTGTAAAGAAGGAGCCATGTACTTGCACAGCTGCCTGACCATCCTGTTTACTTTCAAACATCTCTGGACCTTGGAGCTCCGTCTAAGAAAATTATACAAACAGTAAAATGCACAACTGACCTTCCAAAACCCTGAGTTCCCAGACATCACAGCAGGGAACAATTTAAGTATTTCTTTATATCTCACTATTTTTTTTTATGTTGATCAAAAATAGTGAGTAGGTGTTTATCTTTTGTTATATGTTTATCTATCTTTCGAGTAATTTTTAAATAAAGTACTAAACAGCAGTTCCATTCAATTCATGCAATCCAATAGGATTTGCAACCAAACACATTTCCTGCAGACATAATCATCAGTTACACAGAAAGGAACCAAATTATGTCAGAGCAGATATTTTCAGAGAAAGAAGCTTGTACTATTTTCCGGTTATATATATCGTTAAGATGCAAAGAAGGCCTTTAGTAAAGTGAAGTGTTTTTCTTATTGGGTGTGGGAGATAAGGGACAGTTTCCGTGTTACTGATGATTATGTCTGCAGGAAATGTGTTTGGTTGCGAATCCTATTGTATTGCAAGGATTGAATGGAACTGCTGATGGAGACAATAGTGAATTTGCGGGAGTTATTGGATGTAATTCGTAACAGTTGCATGGAGGGAGAATTTCCAAAGATATAGTCAGATATATGAGTGACCTTTGGAATTATTACAAAGGGAGGCAGGACGTGCTGGAGTGTCCTGTGGTTATGCTCATCTCAAAAATAGAAAGCTGACTTGGAAAACATAGGGAGCATGTCTCTGAGGGGAAATACAACAACGACAGATAGGTTTCTGGTACCGATACTGGCTCTACTGTAACGCTGGGTATGTCAGTTTCCAAGTGACCGATAGTGACATTGGGCTATCTATTCACAAGCACACGCGGACGTTTCTGTGGCCGCGAATGAGACATCAGAATTATGTGTTGCCACCCCGGTGCCAGGATAAAGGATGTCCAGGAGAGGGTGCTGAATATTCCCGAAGAGGAGATTGACCAGCAGGCGTTTTCTGTAAACACGGAAAGAACAACAAAGGACAACGTTCTGAAGAGACCACATTGCATGTTGATCAGTAGCGTAGAAGGTAGGTGCTTGAAGGTAATAATAACTGGTTTACTGACGATGCCATGTGTTACTCAGAGTATGAATAGGAGCTGGTGACTGCGTCATTGAAGAGCTGGGACAGTGAAGAAGTATACACATTTATGTATCTTTTGAATATCTTCCAGGGTTGAGCTATTCCCGAATAAGTAGGATTTCAGGTTGCATCTGATTGGAAGAGAACTCACATACTGGTGAGTAGATTTGCTGGAGCCGTCCGGGAGGATTCAATCTAATAGGTGGGGTGGTGATAACGGTTGGGTGAAGTGTGATCAGACCCGAAGAGACTGCGAGAACAGGGCTCAATCTGAGGCTGGTGCAATTGGGAAAATGCGCAAGTTAGGTAACCATTGGAGGCAGGAACAAAGCACAGAACAAGATTGGACTGATGAATTAAAGTGCATTTATAGAGCAAGAGTCCTAACCTGGAAGGCAGATCATGATTGGGTATATGGGACTGTGATATCATAACTATTACTGATACAGATCTCTGGGTGGACAGGACTAACAACTAATGTACCAGGATACAGATGCTAAAAGAACGATAAAGTCAAAAGTCACATGAGACCAGGTTATAATCCAGCAGGTGTGAGTAAATTGTCAGCTGCTAAATAACAACAGAGAGGATGAGCTGTAATCCCATGAAATGAGTCCGAAAAATAATTCCAGGAAAATAAAGCGTTTTGGTGCTGGATACAGAACAAATGACTGATTTACTGTGATGGTGAGGTATTCAGACTTTGTGCAGCGAAAAGGAGGAATGAATCAGGTACAGGCATCAGGGATCAACGGAATTCCTGGGAGGATATAGGGGATACAGGAGTTTACTGAAGAAGGAAAACAGAAGGACGAAAGGGAGTCAAGTGAACGGCTTCAATGGGAAGTTTGGTTAAACCCAAAGAGGTTTTCTAAGTATACGAAAGGAAAAAGAATAGCTCCAGAGAGATATGAAGTTGAAGGCGTGCACTGTACATTTAAGAGAGAGTGAATGCTGTTTTGCGCTCAGAGCTTACAAGGTTGTATGACTACGTGGCAGTCTCAGAGAGTACTGGAAAATTAAAAGTTTGTAATATTTAGCTGTGAAATGGAGACCTAAGTTTTAGTGTTGTTTTGTCAACAATTCGAAATTAATCAGTTTAAATTATGCCCCACAATACTAAAATCCAATCGAGTTAGAATTTATTGTTTTTGAAAATCTCTAATCAAACAGACCATCCGATGTTTGGAGTATGTAGAAAAGGCAGTCATTTTGAAAGTCAGACCGGGTAACTGTCATCGAGAGAGTAATTGCCATCGAGAGAGACGGCCACTCAAACCCCTTTCTATCAAAGATACCTTTTTCATAAGAAACATCTTTGCATTAAAGGACAGAGGAATGACCCAGGCAGATCTTGATCCGAAAGAAGGAGGACACTGAAGACGACAGATGCTGTGTAGTTTTGAAATTAATTTGACGTTACTTTAATACGGTTTTACAGAATATATAGTTAGGAGTTTGAGGTAGATAACAAACCCAGAAGAGAAGGGAAGTTTTGAGTTGTAAATATTTGTTTTTAATGTTCAGTGTTTGAGTTAACGAATACATTGGCATTGTTTTCAACAAGTAGTGGAATTCTGGAGTTCTCTGTCACTCATATTTAAACAGATTACGAGGTGAGGAAAGCTTTTATGTGTATTTAGTTTAATTAACAGAAGGTTTCACCTCCGTCTTCGAACAATAGGACCCCTCAAGCACCAAACTGGATATTTATGTTCAGAATCACAGAAGATGGTTGAGGTCCTAATATTGTTCCGTCGTCCTTACCATGAAGAATTGGGAGCATGGGAAAGTTAGGGATCTTATCTTGGGAACAGTTCACACAGAGTAGAGGAGGAGTTGGACGGATTACAAGGCATGAAGGTGGCTAAACCTCCTGGGTCGAAGCAGATATATCTGAAACTTTGCAATAGGCTAGAGAAGAAATTGTGGGGCCCTAGTTGATATTTGCGCATCATTGTTACCAATGGGTGAGATGTCGGAAGACTGGACAGCGAGAATGTTGTTCCCTTATTCAAGAGGGGCTGCAAAGAAACACCTGGGGACAAGGGACAAGTAAGTCTAACATCTGTGGTAGGTATGTCACTGGAGAAGATTTTGAGAGATAATATATACAAGTATTTGGAAAAAACATGGTTTGATTAGAAGCAATCAGCATAGCTTTCTGTGTGGGAGATCATGCCTCAATTATTTTAGAGCTATTTTATGAAGTGACCAGGAAGATTGACAAGGTCAAGCTGTCGAAGCAGTCTATATGGATTTCAATAAGACATTTGATAAGGCTCCAAGTAGTAGACTGATTTAAGAGTTTAGATCGTATGAAATCTGAAGAGATGGCAAATTGATACACAATTGGCTTGATGGTAGGAAGCAAATGCTAATATTAGAAGAATGTTTTTCCCACTGGAAACCTGTGACGAGTCGAGCGCCTCATGGGCCGTTGATGGGCCCCTTGTAATTTGCTCTCTCTATCAATGATTTGAATGAGAATGTACAAAATATGATTAGTAAGTTTGCAGATGACTCTAACATGCGAGGTATTGTGGGCAGTGAGGAAGTTTCCCCGAAGTTGCTGTAGGACCTTCATCATGTGAAGAAGTCGGCCAAGAAATGGAAAACGGAATTTAATATAGATAAATGTAAGGTCTTGCATTTTGTAAAGTCCTATTAAGGCAGTAGTTTCATGGTGAATAGAAAGGCCATAAGTAGTCTCTTGGAACAGAGGGATGGAACAGTTCAGCTGAACAGTTCATTGAATGTGGAGCCACAAGTAGACAGGTAAGTGAAGAAAGATTCTGGCACACTGACCTTCATCAGTTTGGTCATTGAGTATAGGAACCGGGAAGTTATCTTGCAGTTGTGTTGCACGTTGGTGAGACCGCACCTGCAGTTTTGTGCTCAGTTTTGGTCGCCTTGCTGTCGGAATGATGTTATTAATTTGGAAAGAGTGCAGAAGAAATTTACAAGGCCGTTGCCAGATCTCAACGGTCTGAAATATAGGGAGATGTTGGACAACTTAGAACGTTATTCTTTCGGGGTATGACAATGAGCGATAACTTATAGAAATGTATAAGTTCACGAGAGTCATGCTTAGGGTTAATGCACTCAGCCTTTTTTTCCAGGGCTGGGTAATCTCAGACGAGAGAACATCAGTTTAAGGTTGGAGAGGAAAGAATGAACACAGAGGGTGGTATATACATGGAAAGAGTTGCCAGCAGAACTAATTGAGGCGGGTACATTCACAACATTTAAAAGGTGTTTGGACAAATACATGGATCGAAAATGTTCAGAAGGATATAGGCCACGTACAGGGAAATGGGGTTACAGGGGATGGCATTCTGGTCGGATGGACCAGCTTGGTCCAAACTGTCTGCCTCCGTGCTGGAATACGCTATGACTCGAATACATAGAACAAAACGAGAAGGCTTGGAAATGTTCACTTTGCCAGGCAGTATTTGTTTAGAAAAAAGAGAGCAAGGGTCAAAGTTTGTGAGAAGATTTGTAGCTCGGGTGCTCGTTGCTGTGGTTATGTTCGCCGAGCTGGAAGTTTTTGTTGCAAACGTTTCATCCCCTGTCTAGGTGACATCCTCAGTGCTTGGGAGCCTCCTGTGAAGCGCTTCTGTGGTGTTTCCTCCGGCATTTATAGTGGCCTGTCCCTGCCGCTTCCGGTTGTCAGTTTCAGCTGTCCGCTGTACAGGCCGGTATATTGGGTCCAGAACGAGGACATGCCGCAACCCAAAGGACGAGCCACACTACCATACATCAAGAACGTCTCTGAAATGACAGCCAGACTACTGCGACCACTAGGATCCGCATCCATGAACACCAACTAGCCACGAAACGACACGACCAGGTATCCTTAGTAGCCACACACGCAGACGACAAGCAACATGAATTCGACTGGGACAACACTACCATTATAGGGCAAGCGAAACAAAGATCAGCCAGGGAATTCCTAGAAGCTTGGCACTCATCCACAAACTCCATCAACACATAGACCTGGACCCAATATACCAGTCATGACAGCGGACAACTGAAACTGACAACCGGAAGCGACAGGGACAGGCCACTATAAATGCCGGAGGAAACACCACAGAAGCGCTTCACAGGAGGCTCCCAAGCACTGAGGATGTCACCTAGACAGGGGACGAAACGTTTGCAACACAAACTTCGGCGAACAGAACCACAGCAAAGAGCAAAGGCCACTTCACATGAAACGTTAACTCTGATTTTACTTAACAGATGCCTCTAGACCCACTGAGCCACCCTCAGCTCACCTCTGCAGGAAACCCGGTCAATGCTTCTGATTTACAACATTGACAGTTCTTTCGGTTTTTATTTGACAGGAATAACATAACGTTTAGAAAAGCCACATGCCGATAGTGGAACGAATTTAGCAAGTAATCTAAAATAGTAATAACTAATTCTGGTGGAGAGATGAAGCAAGTTAGCAAGGTGATGGTGTCCTCTTTTGACACCATCACCTAGATTAATTGTTAAGATGTTTCTACTGTAATCCATTTGAACTGTTTGGATTCATTGTTACTTTGCTCAGATACATAGCATCTACTCTTACATTTATCATGTCAATCCAGTCATTTGTTTTGTCTTCAGCACCACCTTACTTTTACTTTTTTGACAATTATCTATCGGACTCGTTAAATTAGATTGCTTTACCCACCCACACCCCCCACCCCGTTCATTTGTTATTCAGCTGTTGATAGTTTACTCATACTGTCCGAATCTCTTCGACAACTGAAGACACTTATGATTCGACAGTTAACTCATACCATTTCTCTGATCTTTTGATCTCTCTGCCCATAAATCTGTATTTATTTCTCACTTCAGAAAGAAGAGGATATGCTAGAAATTATTACAATTTCAAATAAATCAGTTGGTTCACATGATTATGATATGTTTTCAAATAAATCAGCTGGTCTATTATCTGGTGTCGTCTGATACTTGACTTTGGCAACCTCAGTCCAACACTGGCGCTCCAACATCATAGGAAATATATAAAGGCAGTAAAGATTAGAGATATCACTCCTGCTTTTCTTAGCACCATATTCCAGTGAATACGTCCAGTGACGTTATTTGTGTGGAACTGAGAAATTGTAATTATAGGATCATAGATTCATAGAGATGTAGAGCATGGAAACAGACCCTTCGGTCCGACACGTCCATGCTGACCAGATATCCCAACCCAAATTAATCCATCTGGCAGCACCTGGCCAATATCCCTCCAAACTCTTCCTATTCATGTACCCATCTAAATGCCTTTTAAATACTGAAATTGTACCAGCCTCCACCACATCTTCCGACAGCTCATTCCATACATGTACCACCCTCTGTGTGTAAACGTTGCACCTTAGATCCCCTTCTATGTATTTCCCCTCTAACTCTAAACCTATGCCCTCTATGTCTGGACTCCCCTACGCCTGGAAAAAAAAAGACTTTGTCTATTTATCCTATCCATTTCCCTCATAATTTTGTACACCTCTATAAGGTCACTCCTCAGCAGGGAAAACAGCCCCAGCCTGTTCAGTCTCTCCCTGTAGCTCAAATCTTCGAACACTCGCAAAATCTTATAAATCGTTTATGAATTCTTCAAGTTTCACAACATCTTTCCGATAGGAAGGAGACCAGAATTGCACGCAATATTCTAACAATGGTATAACCAATGTCCAGTACAGCCGCAGAATGACCTCCCAACTCCTATACTCAATTCTCTGACCAACAAAAGAAAGCAAACAAAACGCCTTCTTCACTATCTTATCAACCTGCGATTCCACTTTCAAGGACCTGTGAACCTGCACTCCAAGGTTTCTTTGTTCAGCAACCCTCTCCAGGAATTTACCATTAAGTATACAAGTACTGATGAGATTTCCTTTCCCAAAATGCAGCACCTCGCAATTATCTGAATTAAAATCCATCTGCCACTTGTCAACCCGTTGGCCAATTTGACCAAGATCCCGTTGTAATCTGAGGTAACCTCCTTCACTGTCCACTGCACATCCCATTTTTGAGTAATTTGCTAACTTACTAACTGTACCTCATGCTCGCATGCAAATCATTTATGTAAATGACAAAATGTGGAGGACACAGCACCGATCTTTGCGGCACTCCACTGGTCACAGGTCTCCAGTCTGAAAAACAACCCACCAACACCACCCTCTGTCTTCTACGTATGAGATTGTTCTGTATCCAAATGGCTACTCACCCTTTATTTTGTGAGGTCTAACCTTGCTAATCAATCTCCCATAGGGAACCTTGCCCAGCGGCGTGCTGAAGTCCATATAGATCACATCTACCGCGTCTGTCCTTATCAATCCTCTCTTTTACTTCTTCAAAAAACTAACTCCAGTTTGTGAGACATGATTTCCCATGCACAAAGCCATGTTGACGATCCCTAATCAGACCTTGCCTTTCCAAATACATGTATATCCTGTCCCCCAGGATTCCCTCCAACAACTTGCCCTGCACCGACGTCAGGCTCACTGGTCTATAGTTCCCTGGCTTGTCTTTACTACACGTTTTAAACATTGGAACCATGTTAGCTAACCTCTAGTCTTCTGGCACCTCTCCTGTGAATATCAATGACACAAATATCTCAGCAAGAGGCCCAGCAATCGCCTCTGTACCTTCCCACAGAGTTCTAGGGTACATCTGGTCAGGTCCTGGGGATTTATCCACCTTTATGCATTTCAAGACATCCAGCTCTTCCTCCTCTGTAATATCGACATTTTGCAGGGTGTCACCATCTATTTTGCTACTTTCTATATCTTCCATATCATTTCCCATACTTCATACTGATGCATACTTCATACTGATGCAAAAATCTCGTTTGGTATCTCCCCGTTTTCTGCAGGTCCACACAAAAGCAGTCTTACTAATCTTTGAAGGGCCATATTCTCTCCCTTGTTATCCTTGTGTACTTAATGTATTTGGAAAATCCCTTTGGATTCTCATAACTCTATTTGCAAAGCTATTTCATGTCCCCTTTTTGCCTTCCTGATTTCCCTCTAAAGTATACTCGTACTGCCTTTATACTCTTCGAAGGATTCACTCGATCTATCCTTTCTATGACTTACATATGCTTCCTTCTTTTTCTTACCCAAACCCTCAATTTATTTCATCATCCAGCATTCCCTGTACCGACCAGCCTTTCCATTCTCCCTAACAGGTATATATGTTTTCTGGATTCTCGTTATCTCATTTCTGAAACGTTCCCATTTTCCAGCCGTCCCTTTATCAGCCCCCAATCAGCTTGTGAAAGTTCTTGCCTAATACCGTCAAAATTGGCCTTTCTCCAATTTAGATCTCGTCTACCCTTTTCTACCACTATATTAAATCTAATAGATTTATGGTCGCTGGCCTCAAAGTGCTCCACCACTGTCACTGCAGTCTCCTGCCCTGCCTTATTTCCCAAGAGTAGGTCAAGACTTGCACCTTCTCTTGTCAGTAAATCCACACACTGCAACAGAGAATTTTCTTGTACACACTTAACAAATTCTTCACTATCTCAACACTTAACACAATGGCAGTCCCAGTCTATGTTCGAAAAGTTAAAATCCCCGACCGTAACCAATCTATTATTCTTACAGATAGATGAGACGTCCTTACAAGTTTGATTATATATTTCACTCTGACTATTAGGGGGTCTACAGTAAAATCCCAATAAGGTAACCATCCCCTTCTTATTTCTCAAATTCACATTAATAACTTCCCTGGATGCATTTGCAGGAATCTCCTCCCTCAGCACAGATGTAATGTTATCCGTTATCAAAATCGCCAATGCCCCTCTACTCTTTCCTCCCTTTTTATCGATCCTGTAGCATTTGTATCCTGGAATATTAATCTGCCACTCCTGCACATCCTTGAGCCATGTTTCTGTAATTGCTATGATATCTCAGTCCCATGTTCCAAACGATGCCCTGAGTTTATCTGCCTTCCCTGTTAGGTCCTATACATTGAAGTAAATGCAGTTTAATTTCAAAGTTTGTGAGAAGATTTGTAGCTCGGGTGCTCGTTGTTGTGGTTCTGTTCGCCAAGCTGGGAATTTGTTTTGCCAACGTTTCGTCCCCTGTCTAGGTGACATCCTCAGTGCTTGGGAGCCTACTGTGAAGCGCTTCTGCGTTATTTCCTCCAGCGTTTATAGTGGTTTTGTCTCTGCCGCTTCCGGTTGTCAGTTCCAGTTGTCCCCTGCAGTGGCCGGTATATTGGGTCAAGGTCAATGTGTTTGTTGATAGAATCTGTGGATGAGTGTCATGCCGCTAGGATTTCCCTGGCTGTTCTCTTTGGCTTGTCCTATAATATTAGTGTTGTCCCAGTAGAACTCATGCTGCTTGTCATCTGCGTGTGTGGCTACTAAGGATAGCTGGTCATGTCATTTCGTGGCTAGTTGGTGGTCATGGATACGGATCGTTAGCTGTCTTCCTGTTTGTCCTATCTAGTGTTTTGTGCAGTCCTTGCATGGGATTTTGTGCACTACGTTGGTTTTGCTCATGCTGGGTATCGGGTCCTTCGTTCTGGTGAGTTGTTGTCTGAGAGTGGCTGTTGGTTTGTTTGCTGTTATGAGTCCTAGTGGTCGTAGTCGTCTGGCTGTCACACAGATGGCAAGCAACTTGAGTTCGACTGGGACAACACTACTATTATAGGACAAGCCAAACAGAGAACAGCCAGGGAATTCCTAGAGGCATGGCGCTCATTCACAGATTCTATCAACAAACACATCGACCTGGACCTAATATACCTGCCATTGCAGCGGACAGCTGGAACTGACAACCAAAAACGGCAGAGACAAACCACCATAAATGTCGAAGGAAACAACACAGAAGCGCTTCACAGGTGCTCCCAAGCACTGAGGATGCCACTTAGACAGAGGACGAAACGTCTGCAACACGAATTCCCAGCTCGGCGAACAGAACGACAACAGTAGTTTAATTTTTCAGTCTTACCTTGTCCCTGCCTGCCCTGACTGTTTGACTCGCTTCTGTTCTCAACTGTACCAGTCTCAGATTGATTTCTTTGCTCACTATCTCTCTGTGTCCCACACCCCTTACTAGTTTAAATCCTCCAGAGCAGCTGTTACAAATTTCCCTGCCAGTATATTAGACTCCTTCCAATTTAGGTGCAAACCGTCCTTATTATACAGGTCACTTCTATCCCAAAAGAGATTCCAATTGTCCAAAAATGTGAAATATTCTCCCATGCACTAGCTCCTCAGCCATACATTAATCTGCTCTCTGCTCATATTCCTGCCCTCACTGGCTCGTAACACCGGGAGTAATCCACATATTACTACTCTCGAGGACCTCCTGTTTAGGTTCCTGCCTAACTCTCTGTAATCTTCCTTCAGAATCTCAATCTTTTTCCCTTCCTATGTCGTTAGTTTCAATATGGACAATTACCTCTTTGTGCCCCCCCCTCCCCCTTGAGAATGTTCTGCACCCTCTCTGAGACATCCCTGATCCTGGCACCAGGGAAGCAACAAAACATTTTTACTTATCACTGCTGGCCACAGAAACGTCTATCTGTACCTTGAACCAGTGAGTCCCCTAACACAATTGATTTCTTGGAAACCGACGTACCCCTCATTGCATTAGAGCCTTTCTCATAATAAGAAATTTGGCTCATAGTGCTACGTACCCCTGAGAATCCGTCACCCCCTACATGTTTCAAAACAGCATACTTGTTTGAAATGGGTATAGCCACAGAAGGCACCTGTACTATCTGCCAAACTCTCTTACCGTTCCTGGAGTTAACCCATTGTGTGAATGTATCTGAGACTTTCCCCCTTCCATTAGCTGTCATCCATCACATACTGTTGCTGTTGTAATTTTCCTCATTGCTTCTAATTGGCTCTTCAATCATATCATTCGATCAGATAAGATTCGCAACCAACAGCATTTATTTCAGATATAATCCGCAGTAACCCTTAAACTCTCTTTAAACTCCCTCATCTGACAAGAAGCGCATATCACTCTACTAAAGGCCATTTTTGCTCCGTCACAATAAACAGATCCAGAAAATTGCACCGTATTATTCCTCTGCAAAACACTGCCTCAAGTTAAATGAACAGTTATGGCTTATATTTAAATGTTAATCAAGAGTCAGATCTCAAAAATCATATAATCAAGAAAGAACCCAAGATACTTACTACTGCAGGCTTTCTGTAGGTCCAACTTAAAAACAATATACAAATCTGCATCTGTGCTGTCAACTTCGCCCAACAGTTCCTCCACTACCAGTTGTGAATTTCACTGTTTGGACATTTTCCCAGACGCACTCCAATGTCCAGTAATTCATCAGCAAAGTCAGTAACTGTGCAGGTTCACTGCAGTATTAGTTTCTTTCTCTCTCTCTCTCCTGCATTGATCCCACCATGTGCTTCCTTTTTCTGTTCTTCTCCCTTTTAAAACTGCTGTTATTTTGACTTTATTGCCAAAGTTCCAAAACAATGCAACAGCATATAAAAGAGTAATTGCTGCTCTTGGAATTCGAGGAAATCACCTCCAACACCTAACAAACCTCAATAAGGGAGCAGCTGTTGCAGATAGAAATGATTCCTATCCTCCATCTTGGATTACCAACTGTAATTGTACTATATGCCTTCGAATATTCAGTGTGGAATTAAGAAAAAAACAGTTCTATATGGAGATGTGCTTCGTCTGTAAAAGTAATAGGATGTTCAGAGTAGGTGACTTAAAATTTCCAAACGTAGACAATGGCTTCCATAGTATTATAGGCTTGTATGGAAATGAATTTGTTAAGTGTAGGCAAAAAAAACACTCTATTCAGTATGTAGATGTACGCCTAAAAGAAGGAGCAACACTGAGCAAAGAGTGTCAGCATTAAGAATGATTAACATCAAGCATCAATCAGAACTTGAGCTACGATATTCTGGTCATAACGAAGACATGAATTTCACAAGGACAGGAATGGTTGCTGGCTGACAAAGTGTTTATAACTTTAAAACATGAGTGAGTAAAAAGGACGGGGAGTAGCATTTCTAAATAAAAACTGCATCACATCTGCAGAAAAGGAACTGGTTGAGGAGAGTTTGGTGAGTCAGTTTGGGTGGAAGTCAGTAACATGGAACGTTGCAGTGCAGTCCAGGCCCTTCGGCCCCGAAGTTGCTATGAACTCTGATACTAAACAGAAGTCCATCGAACCCACACTATTCCATTACGATCCATATGATTATCCAATGAACATTTAAATGCCCTGAAAGTTGGCGAGACTACCATTTTTGCAGGCACGGCGTTCCACACCATTAAAACTCTCTGAGTAAAAATACGACCTCTGTCATCTGTTCTGGATCAATCACCCCTCGATGCAGTGATGTGTCCCAAGGTGCTTGCCGACCACATCCGACAAAGATACTCTCAGTGTCCACTCTATCTAAATCTCTGATGGCCATTTATGTCTCTATTAAGACCCCTCTCAACTTTTTTCTCTGTAACAAAAACAGCCTCATTCCTCTCAGCTTTTCTCTAAGACCCTCCCTCCATACAATGCAAACTCCTGGTAAGACTCATTTGCACATGTTCCAACACTTCCACATCCTTCCAATAATACGAGGACAAGAACTTTAAAGAGTATTCCAAATTTCGCCGCAGCAGAGACGCTTACAGTTGCGACATGGCCTCATGGCTCCGAAAATCAATCCCGCCACCAATAAAAACTAACACACCGTATGTCATCTTCACAATCCGATCTATCAGGGTGGCAACTTTCAGGGATCTTTGTGCACTTGAAAAGGAGAAGGATCAGTTAGGGCTCTTGAGAGTTGCAAATTAGCCAGGAAGGAGCTGCAGATATAGATAAGAAGAGCCAGGTGGGGACATGAGGAGACTTTTGCAGGTGGGATCATGGAAAGCGCTGAAACTTTCGAGATGTATGTCAGTAATAAAAGAATGACTAGAGTAACAGTAGGGCCAGTCAAGGACAGTCGTGAAATATTGTGTGTGGTGTCCGATGATATAGTAGAGGAAAAAAATGAATATGTTTTGTCAATATTCACATTAAAATATGACAACATTGTCGAGGAGAATACTGAGATGCAGACCATTAGACGAAGATGAAGACAGAAAATTTACAGCCCAGGAACAGGCCCTTCGGGCCTACAAGCCTGATCCGATCCAAATGTACTGTCTAAACCTGTTGGTCAATTCCTAAGCATTTGTATCCCTCTGCTCGCCACCTACTCATGCATCTGTCCAGGCGCATCTTACATGTATCTACCGTGCTTGCCTCTGCCACCTCTGCTGGCAACGCGTTCCAGACGCCCACCACCCACTGTGTGAAGTACTTGCTGCGTGTATCCCCGTTAAACTTTCCACCTCTCACCTTGAAAGCATGACCTCTCATTATTGAATCCTTCACACTGTTGAAAAACTTGTCTCTATCCACCCTGTCTATACCCTTCGTTTTTTTTGTAATCAGGTTCCCCACCCCCAATCTCCTTATTTTCCAGTGAAAATAACTCATACTCTCTTCATAGCTAGCACCTTCCATACCAGGCAACAGCCTCGTAAATCTTCTCTGCACTCTCTCCAAAACGTCCACATCCTTTTGGTAATGAGGCGACTAGAACTATACACAGAATTCCAAATGAGGCCGAACCAATATATTGAACAATTTTAACATGACTTGCCAGCTGTTATGCTCAATACCCCGTCCAATGATGGCAAGCATACTATATGCCTTCTTGACCATTCTATCAAAGAGTGTGCAACCTTCAGTGTACAATGAACCTGAACTACCAGATCTCTCTGCCCATCAACGTTTTCCAAAGCTCTTCCATTCATTGTATAAAGCCATCTCCCACTTTTCTGCTCAACTCTCCAGTCTATCTATGTCCTCCTGTATTCTCTGTCAGTCCGTTATACTTTCTGCTATTCCACCAATCTTTGTGTCATCTGCAAACTTGCTGATCATACCAAAATTGCAGAATTTAGGTTCATAACGAGGAGGTAATAGCAATTCTGGAAAGTATGCACATTGCTAAGTCCTCTGGGATGGATGGGATTTAGGATTACAGCTTTGCTGGAAAAGCACAGCAATTCAGGGAGATCCTTGGATGCTGTCTGAACTGCTGTGCGTTTCCTGCACTACTCTCATCTAGAATCTGGTTTCCAGCATCTGCAGTCCTTGTTTTTACCTGGATGGGTTTCTCCGAAAAGCCAGGGAGGAGATTGCAACACCTTTGGCTTTAATAATTACGTTGTCATTGCCAGCAGGAATAGTACAAGGAAACTGGAGTATAGCAAATTTAGTCCCCTTGTTCATGAAGAGGAGTAAGGACAAGACTGTAATTGTAGCCAGTGAGTCTTGCTTTGGTTGTGGGTAAAGTGTTCGAAATGATTTAAGAGGAAGCAATTATACCCACCTCGAAAGGAATAAATTAATTCGTGATAGTCAAAACGGTTTTGTGAACGCTACGTCGTGCCTCACAAACGTCATTCAGTTCTTTGAGAACGCGACCAAACAAGTGGATGAGGGGAAAGCGGTTGTTGTGGTATATATGGACGTCATTAAAGCTTTGGATAAGGTTCTCTAATATAAACTGTTGCAAAAAATATGGACGCATGGGATTGCGGGTGATTTGGCAGAGTGGATCAGAAATTGACTTGCTGAATGAAGACAGATGGTTGATAAGAAATGTTCATTCTCGAGTTCAGTAACTAAGGTGTACCGTAAGGAGTGATTTGGGGCTGCTGCAGTTTGTCACTTTCATCAATGAACTGGATGAGGTCATAGAGGGATGAGTTAGTAAAGTTGCGGATGAAACTTAGGTCGGTGGAGTAATGAACATTTGGAAAGGATATTTTAGGTGACAGAAGGACAGAGATAAGCTGTAGAGCTGGTCTGAAAGCTGGCAAATGGAGTTTAATGTGGAAAGCGGTGAGGTGATGCACTTTGGAAGGAATAACAGGAGTAAAGTGGAATGGTTTGATGGTAAGATACTTGTTCGAGTCGACGAGCAAAGGGATCCGGCTGTCTATCTATACCTCAATTAGAAGAAAGAAGCAGTCAATTTATTTTTCGTAGACCTCCTAATAGCAGCAGAGAGATGGATGAACAGATGGAACAGCAGATCTTGGAAAGATGCAGATGTAATAGAGTTATTGTTATGGGTGACTTCAACTTCCCAAGTATTGTTTGGAACGTGCTTAGAGCAGATGATCCAGATGAGCTCGATTCTGTCAGGTGTGTCGAGGAAGGATTCCTGAATCAATATATGTCAAGGCAGACGAGGCGGTGTCCATATTTGATTTGTTGCTTAATAAATATAATGGCCACGTGCAGATCTCTTGGTGGGAGACCATTTCGGTGACAGTGACAACAAATACCTCACTTTACCATGACCATGGAGAGGGACAGGAGCAGACAATATGGGAAGGTATGTAATTGGTGGAGAGGAAATCATTCTGCTGTTCGACAGGAGCTGTGGAGTATAAATTGTGAACAATTGTTCTCTGGGAAACGCGCAACAGAAATGTGGAGGCTGTTTAATGAGGACATGTTGCGAGTGTTCGATCACTTCTTCCCAATGAAACAGGCAAGGAATGATAAGTTGAAGGAACCTTGGATGCGAAGAGAAGGGGAGCTTCTCGCCAAGCGGAAGAAGGGAGTTTACTTATGGTTCATGACGCAAGATTCTGGCACAGCTTTAAGGGATGACAGCCTATCTCGGAAAGAAATCAAAAATTGAATGAAGAGAACTAGTATGGAGCAAGGAAAATACTTGTTGGGAAAGATTAGGGAAAACGCAAAGGCGTTCTAAACTTACATAAACAATAAGAGAATGATCAAAGAGGTGGTGAGGCTGTGTGTGGCTTTCCTGTATACCGGAATTCTCCGTTAGGTGTTCTCTGTACCACCACATCCAGGAATGGGAGTTGGTTGTCCTTTTCTTCCTCTCTAGTGAATCGGATTCCTGTGAGTGTGGCGTTGATCACTAGGACTCATAGCAGCACACAAAGAAACAGCCACTCTCAGACAACAACTCACCAGAACGAAGGACCCGATACCCCGATACCCCGATACCCAGCATGAGCAAAACCAACGTTGTGTACAAAGTCCCATGCAAGGACTGCACAAAACACTAGATAGGACAAACAGGAAGACAGCTAACGATCCGCATCCATGAACACCAACTAGCCACGAAACGACACGACCAGCTATCCTTAGTAGCCACAAACACAGATGACAAGAAACATGAATTCGACTGGGACAACACTACTATTATAGGACAAGCCAAACAGAGAATAGCCAGGGAATTCCTAGAGGCATGGTACTCATCCACAGATTCAATCAATAAGCACATCGACCTGGACCCAATATACCGACCACTGCAACGGACAGCTGGAACTGACAACCGGAAGCGGCAGATTCAAACCACTACAAATGCCAGAGGAAAGATCACAGAAGCGCTTCACAGGAGACTACCAAGCACTGAGGATGTCACCTAGACAGGGGACGAAACGTCTGCAACACAAATTCCCAGCCCGGCGAACAGAACCACAACATATTTTAAACGTTCTCTTGGCAAAAAGGCAGAGCAAATGACTGAGGTGTCATTGAATGTTGATGTTCGAAGCCCTTTTGGAGTGCAGTTTCATAGCTCCCTGAAATTGAAGTTGCAGAGTTGTCAAAAAGGCATTTGATAGTGTTCATTTCTTGATCATTGTGTATTAGATTATATTCCCGACACTGTGGAAATTAATTTAGTTCCATTTCCTTAGTTTTAGCCCACATCAATCTAAATCCTTCCTATTCAGTAACCAATCCAGATGTCTTCTTAATGTTGTAATTGTACTAGCCTCCAACACTTTCCCTTGTGCCGCATCTTGGAGTTAGGATGCTATATTCCAGCTGTACAGTATGTTAGTAAGTACAATTTTGAAATATTGCGTTCAATTCCGGTCTTCATGATATAGTAAAAACGTTGCTTAATTTAATATGGCTTAGAAAATACTTACAGTGATGTTTTTGGGGTTGGACGATTTCAGTTATCAGGAGAGGTTGATATCCCAGTAGCAACAGAGGCTGAGTGGTGAATACATAGCGGTTTATAAAATCATGAGAGTTATGGAAAATGTAAACATATATTATATTTTCCCTGGGTGGAGAGTCAAAAACTACAGGATATTGGTTTCAGGTGAGAGAGGAAAAAAATGAAAGGGAACTCTGGGGAAACGTTTTCACACAGAGGGTAGCATGTGTATAGAATGCGGGACAAGAGAAAGTGATGGAGGCTGGTACAATTATAACACTTAAAAGACGTCTGGATTGGTGCATGAATAGGAAGAATTTGGAGTGATGTGGGCCAAAAGTTGGGAACAGGGACTCAATTAATTTAGGATATCTGGATGGCATGGGCGATTTGGACAGATTCCATGCTGGGCAATTTTATGACTCATCTCCGTTCTACTTTAAATGTGTGCGGTCAGAATAGCTATTTTCCAGTCTGCAGGATCTTTTACAGAATCTAAAGAGTTTTGAAGAATTTAGGCGTTTCTCAATACTCTTTTCCGTGGTTCAAATAAGTATGGAATGTAGAGGACAGAAAGACGTCTTTGATCCATCATCTCGGCTCCTGAAAGAGCTATTCAGCAAGCGAAACTCGCTAGCCCTAGCTCCGTAGACCTCTAATTTACTCTCTAATCTGGTGTAAAAACTTAGCAAACTTCAATGAGTTTTTTGCTTACTTCCTCTTTAATAATCCTGATTTCCTGCGGTTCCTCAATTTCAGTGGTCACCCTGTTCGCTCACGTTGCTGTAAGATTTTCTTTTCCTTCTTCTGTGGAGACAGACTGAACATATTCACCTCACTGGACAGAGAAGGCTTCTGTCACCATGTGAATAGATCAGAGAATGACACTCTGGCATATGATGGAGTATAAACAATGACTGCAGATGCTGGAAACCAGATTCTGGATCAGTGGTGCTGGAAGAGCACAGCAATTCAGGCAGCATCCGAGGACAGGTAAAATCGACGTTTCGGGCAAAAGCCCTTCATCAGGAATCTGGAACGTTCCAGAAGCATACCACCTCACTTCATGGCCAGTGTCAGCACAGTCCTCTCTCTGGCTTGACACTAAAGGTCATGTTGAAGGCGGTGACACAGATCTGTGACTACCTCACTGTTGTATCAAACTGCCACAAACTTTGAACCGAAACAGTTGTAACATTGGAAAATGTATTTGGAAATCCTAGAGAACAGAGCGTAGTTCCCTGCTCCTCCCTGATAATTGAGTTTCCCTTCTACTCCATTTCTGCTCCATTTATTAAACGTGTTGAAGAGTTGGATGCACAATGAACGTAGTTTCCATACCTTGTCCATAATGGGGTCAGCATGCCCTCAGGCCTCCCGAAACGAACGCAGCAACAGACAACACAAACCCAGGAAAACCATTCAAGGATCTTCGATTGAATGTCCAATGACAGGAGCAAGTCAAATTCGTGCACAAATTGCACACCCAATCAGTGTGAAAATGCCTTCTTCTACACAGCTTCTTTTCCTGACTAAGAAACAGTTATATCTTTTCCGAGTCCCAGGAACCTGGAATATTAACAGTTCAACTCCCTACAGCCGTAGCTGACAATGTAACTGCAAAATTTTCCGTACCCAATGGCGATAACAGAAAAACAACTATTGTTTGTGGAGAGTATTTGAGATGCTGGAGAGGCAATTGTCCAGCGGTGTTATGTCTACAGCATAAAAAAAGGGAACCAAGTAGTGGTCCTCGGATTCGAATCACCACCAGCCAGATGTTGGAATTTTAATTTAATAAAACATTCAAGAATTAGCGATCTGATTAAACTATGAAGCAATACTTGATTGTCAGGAAAAATCCAACCGCCTCTGCAATATCCTTCATGGAAGTAAATAAGCCATTTTCACTTCATCTGGCCTATACGTAACTTCTGACTAACAGAAATGGGATAGACTCTCACCTGCTCTTTAAAGTGGTGAAACCAGACACTCAATTACATGAATCATAACGACGTCACAAAAACTGAAATCAGATGGACCTGAGCAACGACGATTTTCAGCACATGGACAGCATTCTGTCTGGAATGCACCTCACCAATGCCTTCTTATGAGCATTAAGGAAAGGGAGGTAAATGGCCCAGCTAGCCAATGTAATGAATAAAAGAAGAACCACACTCAGTGTAGAGAGATTTATGGGGCATTACTCAGTTAAACATGGACCAGGGCACATATCAAGTTGGGAGTGATATTCAGGAGTATGGGTTATGGCGAAAAATAAATGAGATTAATGTCATTTTTATTTCCATCCCAGCTGATCATCTACTATCCTTCTGTTTGCTTTCTTTCTTTCTATCTCTCTCTTTCTCAGTCTGTCCAACTCACTCCTCTCGTTCAAAACAAACTTCCATGTCACCAGTATAAATCCGTAATTTCCCAGTTGCTGTCAGTTCTGACGTACCATCAGTGGACTGAAAATACTAACTCTGGTTTTCTCTCGATAAAGGCTCCCACACCTACTTAGTTTCCCCACCAGTTAATGTTTATTTCTGTTTTATATCGACAATTATTTTTTTCTTTGTTTGATTGAACCTTTAATTCTGTTATTTCTTGGGATATCAGCATTGTTGGCAAGAGCAGCTTTCGCTGGCAATCACTAATTGTCTTTAACTGCAACCATTCCACAAGACAGTATCGAACCAAAAACATTGTTTGCGTTCTGAAGTCAAAATTAATCCAGATCAGGTAATCATGCTGGAAGTTTATTTTTTAAGAGAATATCGGTGAAATAGGTAGCTTTTTGGACAAAGTACTGGTACATTTAGGATTGCTATCAGAAAAAAAAATCACGTTGATTCTAATGTTAATCTTTGAATTAAAGTTCTACGATAAGCTGTTTTCGTGTTTATAACTGTGTCTTTATTCTAATACCCTGTGCCTCTGAATTATCAGCCCAGAGACATTAATGCTCTGACACAGTATCCCCAACGTCAAGTAAGTTTACACATAAAAGCAAGAAAGTAATCGAAATATTTGCAACTGGAACGGAGAGAAGAAAGTTAGAGGCACAAAGAATGAATTTTATCAAAGCGTAGATAATGAATTATTCACCCACCACCAACGACGAGGCAGAGACGACACCAGGGGATATTATGGGGCTGGTCGTTGACCAATTTTGTGATGGAAAGAATACAGAGAAATAAATTAATTCGAGGTAAAAAAGGCTTCAAGGTTGTGAACAGTCTTGTTCTGAGATGTTTGTGTGGAATAGATTGAAATTCGTGGATAATGAACGGAGTTTGCAATTGAAACTGAAAACAATGTTTTCAGTCTTTGTCAAATATAGATAATAGAAATAGCAATGAAATTCAAAATGGTTTATGGAATTAATAAATGGATAAGAATAGGGATGCTTACCAAGAAGACCAACAATAGCGAGAGTGGGATAGTAACCCGCCTGAATAATCAGTAATACACCATATACCCGACGTGTTAAAGTTGTCAAAGATGACGAAAGCAACTGAAGACCGAAGGAGAAATCCCTGTCCATTCTTGTAACATTCCAGTCTGGTATTCTCAGATCCCGATCCATTGTTGAAACATTCCAGTCTATTGTTCTCAGATTCTGACCTCTACTCACACCGTCCTTGCAGCTGCTGATCCCTGTTAGTGTCGGTAATGATGCATCTGCTGCGACAATTGGATAACGATTCGAAAGAGGCCCTTTACTCATAGGACAGGAAAAGCCTCCAGTGATGAACAAGACTCCATAGAGACTGACGTCAATCACAGTCACTGACAAATCTCTCCAGTTAACCCCTTTCAATACAGCATTTTCATTACACAATAATAACTTGACTGGATTATATGATGATGTTGCTCGCTACTGATCTCAGCTCCCATCTCCAACTGCTCTAGTGAAGTTGGTGGTGCGGTAGAATGATGGAGGTTTCTTTTTCACAGGCTAAATGATTCTGCTGCATTGCCTGTTTGCAATGTTGTAACCATCTGAATACCTCCATTCCGCCCCGCCCCACTGAAAATGCAGTGCCAGTAAGTGATTACTGTGCTGATCTCTCTTCCACTAGATAAACTATCTAAAGTCTATCATGCATAGTTGCCCTGACTGTACACAGCGAGTGTAGATTTGCCTGGACATTCATCTCACTGCTCTAAACAGGCAACTTTTTAACTTTAACACACAATGCTCTTCAGCCAAGTTTTTAAGGTACATTGACTGGCAAACCTCTTATTGCAGTTTTATTTGCTTGAAACCCAACAGTATTTCCACTTTTTCTGTGTTCAGATGAATATCAAACCTGGAATGTGCAATTACTTTGTTCATTAGAACCCACGGATTAATGAGTCAGACACACGGTGAATATAGAGACAGAATGGCACGGGTCCAGTCACTGTGGAGACTGGAGGGGACGACAATCAAATTCTACAAACCGCATCACTCTGTATGACAGATGTAATAAATTATAATACAGAGCACGTTAACAGTTTATATTTGGGAGATAGAATACCAAGCACTATACAACAGAATATGATTAATTGGCTGTGACAGAGAGAATTAAACGTTTATATGTACGTGTTTAATCATTGATATACAGTTTGATAAGAATGTTTATATCTGTACTGCATGTTCAGAATTAGAAAGAACATAGATAATATGTGTAGGGGTACAGGGAGATTACAGGATAATAACAGACAAAATATGGCTCAGTCAGAGGTGCTGCAGAGATGATGTGTTGTGTGATCACCATCAATGATGTAATTATCCTGAGGTGCGTATGAAAAGTTTTCAGAGCCCGAGGAGAGAAGCTTGTTCAGTAAAGGACACAGCGTACATAGAACATAGTGCATTACAGCGCAGGACAGGCCTTTCGGCCCCCAATGGTCAGCCGACCAGCGGAAATAATCTGAAGATTATCTATCCGACATTGTTCCATTTTCATCCGTTTACCAAATGGCCATTTAAATGCCCTAAAAGTTTGCGAGTCTACCATTGTTGCAAGCTGTGCTTTCCACGCCTCTACTACTACCTGAGTAAAGGAACTATCCCTGCCATCTGCCCTATAAGTATCACCCCTCAATTTAAAGTAATAACCTCCCTGTCCAACCTATCAAAACACCTGAGTAACTTGCATGTTGCATTTAAGTCACCTCTCAACCATCTTCTTTCCAAATAAAAGCAGCCTCAAGTCCCTCAGCTTTACCTCATGCGATCTTTCCTCCATGCCAGGCAACATCCTGGAAAATCCATCTGAAACCATTCCAAAACTTACACTCTTCCCATAACGTAGTGACCAGAAGTCCACACAATACTCCAAGTGTGACGACAGCAGAGTTTTGTACATCTGCAGAATGAACTCGGAGCTCCAAAAATCAGTCCCTCTACCGATAAAAGTGAACACACGGTATGCCTTCTTAATAACCCCAGCAATCTGAGTGGCAACTTTCAGCTTTCAATGTGCATGGGCACCGAGACCTCTCTGTTCATCTACACTTACAACAATCTAATCATTAGATCGGTACTCTTTTTTTCCTGTTGCTCCTTCCAAAGTGTATCATCTCACACGTTTCTGCATTGCCCTCAATTTGCCAGCTCTGCATCTTATCTGTGACCCTCTGTAACCTGCAACACCGTGAGTGGGCGGCAGGGTAGCACAGTGGTTAGCACTGCTGCCTCACAGCGCCGGAGACCCGGGTTCAATTCCCGCCTCAAGTTTGCACGTTCTCTCCCCAACTTTCTGTGTGGGTTTCCTCCGTGTGCTCTGGTTTCCTCCCACAGTCCAAAGATGTGCTGGTCAGGTGAATTGGCCATGCGCTGCCTCACAGCGCCGGAGACCCGGGTTCAATTCCCGCCTCAAGTTTGCACGTTCTCTCCCCAACTTTCTGCGTGGGGTTTCCTCCGTGTGCTCCGGTTTCCTCCCACAGTCCAAAGATGTGCAGGTCAGGTGAATTGGCCATGCTAAATTGCCCGTAGTGTTAGGTAAGGGGTAAATGTAGGGGTATGGATGGGTTGCGCTTCGGCGGGTCGGTGTGGACTTGTTGGGCCAGAGTGCCTGTTTCCACACTGTAATGTAATCTAATCTTTCCAGACTATGCATAACTCCTCCGACACGAATGTGTTCTGCAAATTTGCTAACCCCTATTTCTCTGCCTTCATTAAGGTAATGTATAAAAGTGACAGCAGAATTCGCCTCCAAAACAGATCCTTGCGGTACACCACTATTAACTGAAATCAGGATGACCTTTTCCATCAATCTCCAATCTCTATCTTCTTTCAGCATCTAATTTCTGATACAATCCGCGAAATTATCCTCAATCCCATGTCTCCGTATTATGTGCAGTAGTCTACCGTGAGAAACCTCATCAAATACCTTACTCAAATCTATATACACCACATCAGCCGCTTCCAGTTCATTCAGCAGGGTGTCAAATACTCAAAGAATACAGTGAGGTTTATGAGACACGACCCAACCTTCACACAACTGTCTTAGCTTAGCTTAGTCCTCTCAAGTCGATTATATGTGCTTTCTCTTATAACATTTTCCCAAATATTGTTCACAACCGATGGCGGCTCATTGGGCTATAATTACCAGGGTTGTCACTACTCCCCTTGTTGATCAAGGTGACAACATCTGCTATCTCAAAGTCAAGTGGCACTATTTCTGTAGACAATTACCTCATAAAGACCAAATCCAAAAAGATCTGCAACTTCATCCCTCGCTTCCGAGAAAATCCTAGGATAAATCCTGTCCGGCTCAAGGGATTTAACTATTTTCACACCTTCCAGAATTTCTAATCTTTCCTCCTTGTGAACCTCAAACCAGTTTCATTTTGCAGCCTGTATCTCAGTATTTACTTCGACAACATTTTATTTTTCCATTGTGAATACTGCCGAAAGAGTTTCATTTAGCGCTTCCCCATCTCCTTGGACTCCACACACAACACAAATTCTCTCTGACAACGACATCTCATGCCCGCTGTTGACACGTTTTTGCTCTCTATGTCTTTTCCTGGATAACTTGAAACTCTCAAGTTTCCTAAAACCCCTTTACGTTTCATTATTACATTAGCCTTCTTCTTCCACTTGACAAGCGATTCGACTGCATTAGTAACCATGGTTCCCTCTCTCGAGCTCTTCTGCCCTGCCTGACAGCTACATAATTTTAAAGACATGCAGTAGCTGAACCACATTTCAATTGTGCCTATCCTCTGTAGTTTCCTTCCACATCCTATGCATCCTAAATCTTGCCTATTCGCATCATAATTGCCTTTTCCCGTGCAATAACTCTTGTCCTGGATTATATGCCTACCCTCTCCATCGCTAAAGTAAACATAAACAAATTGTGATCAGTATCACAAAACAGCTCACCTATTCCATTCTAATTCTAATTCTAACACATGGCCAAGTTTATTACTCAGTACCAAATCCAATGTGGACTCGTCCTTGCTGGCTTTTCTACATTCTCTGTTAAGAAACCATTTTGCACAATTTGAACAAAAATTGGCCCATCGAAATTTCTCGAATTATACTATTTCCAGTCAATATTTGGAAAGTTAAAGTCCCCAATAATAACGGCATTGTTACTCTCGCTCCTATCCAGAATTATCTTTGCCTCTACATCTCTGGAACTATTTGGATGTCTATAGAAAACTCCCAACAGCGTGACTTCCTTTACTATTTCTAATCTCATTCCATGCTACTTCTGAAGAGGAGTCTTCTAACGTCGTTTCTGCCACCGCAATACTGTCCTTGACTAACAATGCCATACCTTCTTCAATTTTACCACCTTGTCTGCTCTTACTGAAACACAGAACCTACAAAAGTCTTTCCTGTTCCTGGTCTATCCATTCTCCGAAATGACCACAACATCGACTTCCTGGCTACCAACCCAGGCTGCAAGCTCACTCAGCTTATTCTGTGTTAAATAGACACACTTCAAACCACCTAAATACTTGCCGGTGACCTCTTGCATCCTTTAAACCTCATTTCAGACTTCACTACTCTCAACCTCCTGAAAACTGGCAATACAATTTATGTTCCCATGACTATTGTCATCTTCAATAATCTCTTGCTGTTGTTTTATTAAGTGGGTTCGTGTATTTATGAGGATATTAGCAAGTTTTCTTCAAGAACTAAAGATAAAGTCACCAGGGTAATCCAATTTTCACTTGCTCATCACATTTATGGGAGCAGGGATTGGCCATACTTTGACCATATATTCAAATATACACAATTTCAATATCTGGAACTGTCAAGAGAAGACAAAAATTAGAGGTAATGAAGATTTGTAAAATGAACAGAAAATGGTGTAGAAAAGCAGCAGATAAGATAGTATTTGTGGAGAGGATTAAGTTAACATATCGAATCTGATATGAACTTGTTTTGAATTTAGTGAACAGAATTGTTTTTCTTTAATTTAGTGAACTTGTTCACTAAATTAAAGAAAAACAATTCTGTTTCTCTCTGCTCGGATGCTTCCAGACTTGATTCGTGTTTTCTTTCTCCAAAGTAAATTTCTTTTTCTTTTGAACTGTGGCAATTTGTCTGATCTGGACCAGAACATTGACGGTGCGCTATCAGTCGACTCCTAAGTATTTGGTTTTGGATATTAAATGAGAAATTATAAACTTTCAGTTTTTGACAGGCCCCTATTTATCGAGGACGTATTGTATTGTGGTACGTTTGCTATGGAAATGTTGAACACAGTAGCACTGACATCGCATGATCAATCCTCTGAAAGACTTAAAACGATGAAGATCGTTACATCAATGCGAAATCGTGCTCCTAATGTCACTGGGCTCACACTCATTCAGAAAAAAAACCTTTTCCTTCTGAGAGTTTAATCCAAACTGTGTAAACATAAATAACTTTGAATTTTAAAATGTACATATTCATCCATGGTTTTGGAAGGTACTGGAAAGGGCAGCGTTTATTTGTCATCCCCAATTGCTCTGGAAGATGTGATGAGGGATACGTTCTTGAGCCTGATATATCTAAGTCTTTCAGGTTTACATAGAGAGCTGTTCGGAAGGGAATTCCAAACTGTATAACAAATGGTAGTGGAAGAACAGCAAATTCTCCCCCAGTCAGGCTGGCACATGAAATGAAAGACAACTTTCAGGGATTTGTTTTCCCATTGGTCAGTCGACGACATTGCTAGTGCAGAATGTTCTCCAATTCAAATGAATCGCAGTTTAGTCAGTGTCTTTTATGCCACACTTAGTCAAGTACTACTTTGGTGGCAGGGAAGTGACTCTGATTTCACCTCAAATGACATTACAACATCAGTTCAAACAATAAAGAGTGAAAGATTTGAATGCGGCTTGTTTGAACAATGTGATAGCAGTCCTCACATTATTCAAAAGAAAATTAATGCATGGACTTTGATTGTGTCAGGAGGCATTTGCCCAATTTTTGTTGAGGCTGTTTGATTAAGCGTAGTGTCAGAGGGACAGCAAAATGTTCCACTGTGTAGCAAACGGAACCAAATCATCCCCTTCATAATGCATCTGACAATATTTACTGCCCTGATTGGACATTGATTATTCCAACCTTATCATTCAATGATACAGAGGTCAGCAGCTCCCATCACCCAAGTTGTAGAGCTAACAGAAAAGGAAAGCGCAAGAGAGGTTGGAGTAAGACTGGAAATAGGGTGTCATGCAGTGGAAACGTTAGAAAAGGAGTATGAAGGGAGGTCAGTGGATGGGTATGAAGCAGCAGAAGGGGCAGTGCTAGGGGAGTTGGACTGTAAGGAAAGACTAGGAAGAAGGAGGAGGAAGGGCAAGTATTAATGATAGAAAGTGTACGCATTTGGAGAAGAGGGATCGATGGTCGATCAAATATCATTGTTGAGAAACTCGCAATCTGGTTTTCAATTAAAAATAGAAAATAGATTGCTTCTTTTGTTCAGTTATGACACGGCATACTTGTGCATGTTTTACATTTACTGCAACATTGTGTTTCCCTCAAGTGGGGTTTACTTGTCCCTGCCCACAAACGAGTTCAATATCGTAACATTTTGTTTTTTTTTTAATCACAATAAGAAGAACAGTTGGTTATAGCTTAATCAACTTGCTTCGAATTCTTTTTTTTACTCGTGTGTAGAATGGGGGCGTCGCTGGTGGACAGTATTAATTGTCATCCCTAATTGCACTTGAAAAGGTGGTGATAAGCTGCTGTCTTAAATTGCTGAAATCTACCTGTTCTGGGTTGACTAATAATGCCATCAGACAGGAATTTCAGGGCATTGACCATGCAAGTGCAAAAGAATGGCAGTATATTTCCAAGTCAGGGTGGTGAGTGACGTGGAGGGAAATCTGTAAGTGACAGTGATGCCTTTATTTACTATCATGGTCCTTTCAGTTGGAAGTGGTTGTGGGTTTGGTAGCTGCTATTATCTATGCTGAATTTCTGCAATGCATCTTAAAATGGTACACGCTGCTGCTCCTGAGCGATGGAGGGAGTGAATGCTTGTGGATGTAGTGTCAATCAAGAGGTCTGCTTTGTCATGAACAATGTCCTTCTTCTTGAGTGTTTGTGCAGCTATACTTGTCTGGGCAAGTGGGAACTATTGGAACACACTGCTGAATCGAGCCTTTTGGATAGTGTTCATGCTGAATTGTGCCTTGTTGATAGTGTTCAGGTTTTTGGTCGCCAGGAAATGAGTCAATCGCTGCAGTAATCCTACGCTTTGACTTGCTGTTGTAGCCACTTATGTTTGTGTGTTAACTCCAGTTGAGCTTCTGGTTAATGGTAAACCCGAGAATGTTGAAAGTGGAAGAATCAATTATGTTAACACCATTGAATGTCAAGGAACGGTTGTCACTGATTGCTGATAGTCATAGCCTGGCATTTGTGTATTGCAAATGGTACTACCACACTTCAGCTTATACCTGATCTTGATGCATTTGAACATGAATTGCTACAGTATCTGATGTGTAACTAATGGTGCTGACCATTGTGCAAAAATCGTCGAACATGCTCAGTTCTGACCTTATGATGGAGGGAATCTCATTAATGGAGGAGTTGAAGATGCTCGGCCTACGACCCTAGCCTAAGGAATCACTGCAGAGATGTGCTGGAGTTGAGACGACTGACCTCCAAAACCATGATCATTGTCCTCAAGCCAGGGATGTCTCCATGTGCTGGAGATTTTGCCACCATTATAGATTGATTCCAGTCTTGCTAAGGCTCATTAATGCCACACCCCTTCGAAGGCAGGCTTGATTTTACAGGCTGTTACTCTCATCTCACCTCTGTAATTCTGCTCTTTCAGTACAAGGTTAGAATAAGCTCAGGAGTTAAGTGGTCCTAGCGGAATCAAACAATCTTCAATGAGCAGGTAATTTCTCAGCACATGCTGCTTGATTGCACTATTGATGACTTCTGCCATTATTTTATTGATGGTCAGAAGTGGACTGATGGGTCGGTAAATGGCCAGGCTGCATTTGTTCTGCTTTCTACGGGCAGGACATACCCGGACAATTTCCCACATTGTCCCACATTCCCACTGCCGTAACTATACTGGAAGAAGTTGATTAGGGGACAGGTAAGTTCATGAGAGCAATGCCTCAGTACTGTTGTCGGAATGATGGCAAAACCAGTAGCCTTTGCAATATCCTATGTTTCCAACCGTTTCATGACATTAGGGGGAGTGAATTGAAGTGGCTGACGACTAGTTTCTGGAATGTTGGGGACCACTGGAACAAACCAAAACTGATCATCCACTCATCACATCTGGCTGAACATTGCTGACAAAGCTTCAGCTTTATTTGTTGCACTTATGTCCTGGCATTTTCCATCATTGGGGATGGAAATATTTGTGGAACATCCTCCTACACTGAGCTTTTTAATCATCCACCATGATTCATGACTGAATGCGTCAGATCTGTAAAGCTTATATCTGACCCGTTGTGTGTGGAATCTCTGAGGTCTCTCTGTCACTTGATGCTTATGCCGTTTGGCGTAGACACGAGAGTATGATTTGTTCTCCTGCAATGCGCCTCTCATGTAGAATTTAGCTAAATCTTTACCCTCATCCTTCTCGCTCTTTCAAATATCCTGCGAGAATGAATCTGCATCCGACCTGCATTAAAGAAATCCAGTCTGTTGCAGGGAAGATTACAAAGAACATGTTCAAGTTCACGGACAATAAGAATGTTCAAACATGTAGTCGAGCCAAAGTTAATGACGTATACACCTTAAAAATAAAAAAAAATCAGAGCGGCAGAGTGCGAAAAACAAATTCAGCTGCATGTCCAAATGTTATTTGCGCCTCTGTCACAGGAGGCCTGCAATGTCACCAAAATAAGAAAAACGCGAGACTGGAATTCTCAATTCTTCTACTGCGAATAATATCTGTAGACCATAAATAAAATCGAGTTTAGTTTGTGATACACATTAATGATGGTGAGGGGAAATTGGAAGATTTGGGTATTGGGGATTGAATGTGATAGATGATACAAAGTTTAGCCAAATTGCTCACAGTAACGAGGACAGTCTTCAGGTACAGGAGGATATTTATAGTGCCAGATCAATTGCCAATTAAACTTAACATGGATAAATGTAAGATCATGCACATTGGAAGTAACAAGACAAGACAGTACTCAACCTATAGCGAGAGACTACAATAGCTTGGCTTTTGTTTGGAAAGTGAAGATTGAGTGGAGAACCTGAAAAGGCGTATAAGAGGAGAAGGGATCACGACACAGTAAAGGGACAACAACTGTTCCCGTTAGTCCAAGTGCCAGTAATAAGGGGACACACTTTTAAAATGAAAGGCAAGATGTTGACAAAGACTTTATGCGATCTGTTTTTAAGGCACTAGGTAGTATGTGTGCATAATACACTGATTAAGAGTGCGTTGCAGCTAGTTATCTCACAAACCTTAAAAAAGAAACACTTGGATCATCACTTTGCAGTGCAGACTCTGTAGAATGACAGAATAAAAAAGAACTATATGCATTGATAACCATGAAAGCTGTGATACATGATATAGTTTTAGTCAATGACATTTGTTTGTTTGGTACAAAGAATGTGTTCGAAACCGTGGTTATTTTACAAATCAGCATCATGTCATGCATCTCATCTCATACTCAATCCAGGGCAGCCCAAACATCTCTGAAAATATCCAGGATAATAGTGTTCACGTGTAGCCCACCAATAACACCAACACAAAACCAGCAGTTTTCCACTATTATTTTAAATGCCCCGATACCATGGTCCAGCCTTTTCTCCTTCACTATTATACAGTCTTCTAGTTAGAAGCGTGTTATTTCTCTAAAGAATATTAAATTTCTTCCTTGATACTTGTTTTGACTAAGAGAATGTTAGCTTTCATTTTCCGGCCAGTTGTTTTTTGCAGCATCCCCTCACACATTACACAAAGGCCCGTGCCACCACACCTTGCCCAAAGATTTTTCTAACTGTTGCCATGATTCGGTCCCATGCTACTACAACTTGGAAGTATTTTTCAAAAGAGATTTTGAATGTTTGAGCCAGGCGTGTGAATGCTCACAATCAATCAGAATACATTGAGAGAGGAGTAAATTGCCAGTGACTTAACTGAACACAAATCCATGCACCGATACACAATCTTCAGCTACTGCAGCAGTCTCTGTCTCTATTCACGAGCACATGGACACCATTCAGATCTAGTTGATCAGTGGCAAACGAACTTTTCGTGAATGTGGCCAAGCATTAATTATGGCCAAAAGCCGAGAAACGAACAGACTTCCCTGGATATTCAGTCACACAATCAATCTCCAGTGACAAATATCCTGTGTGTAACTATGATCTTAAATTCAACTGGATCAGCCATGTAAAACAACTTAGGAGATGCTAGTAATTCTGTGGCGAGAAACTACTTTCCAAATCTCCACAAAGACTATTCAATATCTATATGGTACATGGGAGGAGTGTGACGGAGGATCTTCTGGTATCTCGGTGAGCACAGCTTTAACAATTGGAATCGAGATGAAATTGAGCAGATTGTTCAATGTTCCGTCAACCACCAGTAACATTTACCCCTGGAAACACTGACACACAAGATGCACTGCTGGGACTCCCTCCCAACCCAACCAATATGAATGGAATTGGAACTTCTGTAGCATGTAATGTTGATCGAGTTATCTTAAAATCTCAACTGACTTAAAGAAGAATATCTGATTATTTAATAAGAATTGAACAATCTAGACATTTATGTTAATCTGATGAGTTCGTTGCTGTGTATAAAGATGTGTGATTTATTTTTCAGAACTCCTTTTGTGCACAAATCTAATTAAAGATCAGCTGACATCTCAGTAAGAGATAGAACATTAGACGCAGAACAGTACAACACAGGAAAGAACACTTCGACCCACGATATTGCGTTGAACATGATGCCAAATTAAATTACTCTCGTCTGCCTGCCCTTAGTCCATATTCCTATATTCCTTGAATATTCATGTGCTTATCCAAAAGTTCATTACGTGTCCTTCTCGTATCTGCCTCGACATGTTTCATGGTGAGTGTCTACCCTGGAGGACAATGAGCCTTCCAAGCGTAAGGATCTGTCCTGGAGAATTGCTATCAATTTCAGCATGAGGATATGCCCTGGAGGATTGTGAGCAGTTTCGGAGTGAGGTTTTTTTCTGACAGAGTGTGAGCAGTTTCTGGGAGAGGTTCTGGCCAGGCGTACTTTGTCAGTTTCTGGGCGAGTGTCTGTCTTGGAGGACTGTGAGCAATGTCTGGCTGAGGGTCTGTGCTGAAGGCCTGTGAGCAAATTCAAGCTGACAATCTGTCCCGGTGGACTGGGGAATCATTCAGGTAATGAATTTGTCTGGTAAACTGTGCGCCGTTTGCGCATGAAAGTTTGTCCTGGAGGACAGTGAGAAGTTTCACTGTTAGGGCCTGTCTTGGGGAACTCTCTCAAGTTTCAGGATGAAGATCTGTACTGGATAAAGTTAAAAATTACACAACACCAGGTTATAGTCCAACAAGTTTAATTGGAAGCACATTAGCTTTCGGAGCGACGCTCCTTCATCAGGTGGTAGTGGAGGGCTCAATCCTAACACACAGAACTTATAGCAAAATTTACAGTGCGATGTAACTCAAATTATACATTGAAAAATTGATTTTCTGTTAAGCCTTTCATCTGTTAGAATACAGTGATAGTTTCACTTCTTTCATGTGTAAATCACAAAACATTGTATTTTAAAAAGGTGCATTCTCGGGTTAGCTGTTAACAATGGTGATAGCTAGACAATATCCTGAAGGTATTGGCCACGTGTGTTCTCTGTCTATGCCACGATGTTAAGATTGATTCTAATCTAAAAAGTGAGATAACGGAGTTTTACATGAATTCATGCAGTTTTTGAGCTCAAAGTTCTACATGAATGCGTGCAGTTTTTGAGCAAAGTAAAATGTTACCCTGCAAGTATAATTTCATCCCACAAAATATATGTGTGCATGTGGGTCTTTGTCTGTCTGTGTCTGTCTGGATTGGGGGTTGTGAATGTGAGAAATTGTATGTGTGTGTGTAATGAGTGCAGAGTGTCTTCAGTCTGTGAGGGGGTGCATGTGTGAGTGTGGGAGTGTGTGTGACTTTAAGGGTTTGTGTGGGTGTCTGTGTGCGCATCTGTGTATATGTGTGTCCGTGTGTATGTGTGTATAGGAGTGCCTGTGTGTGTAAGAGAGAGTGTGTGTGTGTGTAGGATTATCTGTATGTGTGTATAGTGCAATGGTGGTCACCTGTAATGTGACATGAACCCAAGGTCGCGGTTGAGGCCCTCTCTATGTGTACCGAACTTAGCTATCATCGGTTGAGGCCCTCTCTATGTGTACCGAACTTAGCTATCATCCCCTGCTCGGCCAGCTTTCTCTGCTGCCTGTCCAGAAGTCCACCTTGGAGGATGGTCACCCAAAGTTCGGAGGCTGAATGTCCTGGAGCGCTGAAGTGTTCCCCAACTGGGAATGAACACTCCTGTCTGTTGATTGTTGTGCAGTGGCCATTCATCCGTTGTCGTAGCCTTTGCTCTGTTTCCCCAATGTACCATCCCTCCGGGCATCCTTGCCCTCAACGAATAAGAGAGACAACGTTGGCTGAGTCACATGAGTACCTGCCATGTACAAGGTAGAAGGTGTCCCCACGCGTAATGGTAGTATCGATGTCCACACTCTGACACGTCTTACAGCGCCTACCGTGACAGTGTTGTACGGAGTTATCCTGAGAGCCGGGCAGCTTGCTACGAACAAATCGTGTGTACTGGATAACTCTGAGTGGTTCCCCCGACAGGAAATATCCTGCAGTAATGTGGGAAATTTCAGGTTGAGGGTCTGCCCTGGGTGAACATGAGAAACTTCAGAGTCAGTGTCTGTCTTGAAGGACTGTGAGCATTTTCAGATAGAGGATCTGTCTGTGAGGACTGTGAACAGTTTCAATTTGAGCGCTTGTCCTGGTGGACTGTCAGAAGTTTCAGGGTGACATACCTTTCTGGAGGACTATAATCAGTTTCACTGCAATTTTCTGTGCTGGAGGACTGTGAGCAATTTCAGACTAAGCGTCTGTACTGGAGTTATGTGAGTCGTTTCAGGGTTAGTGTCCGTCCTGGAGAACTGTGAAAACAGTTAGGGTGAGATTGTATTCGGGCGAACTGTGAGCAGTTTCAGCGTGAGAATCTGTTCGGGAGGACTGTTAGCACTTTCATGGTGAGTGTCTGTCCTGCAGAATGTGAGCAATTTCAGGTTGACGATCTTCCGTGAAGGTCTGTGAGCTTTTTCAGATGAAGCTCTGTCCTGGAGGATTAAGGGCAGTCTCAGGTTAGGTATCTGTCTTGGATAATTGTGAGCATGTTCAGCGTAAAGACCTGTCCTGGACACTAGTAAGAAGTTTCATGGTGTGGATCTATCCTGGAGATCTATGACAAGTTTCAGAGTGAGAATCTGTACTGGAGGACTGTGAGCAGTTTCTTCTGGAGGTAAAAGTCTTGGAGGACTGTGAGAAGATTCAGGGTAACGTGTTTCTTGGGCAAATCTGAGCAATTTCAGAGACAGTGTCTGTCCTGGAGGACTGTAAGCAGTTTCAAAGTGAGGATCTGTCCTGGAGAACACGAAGCAGTCTCACTGTGATTCTGTCATCCAGGACTCTTAGCAGTTTCAGACTAAGGTTCTGTACTGGAGTACTGCGAGCAGTTTCAGAGTGAGTGCCTACCCCGGAGAACTGTGAACACAGTTAGGGTGAGGTCATGTCTTGGGGGACTGTGAGTAGTTCCAGAGTGAGGAACTGACGTGGCAGAAGGTGATCAGTTTCAGACTGAGGGTAGTGTGAGCATTTTCTGGTTAAGTGCCTGCCTTGGAGGACTATGTGCCGTTTCAGAGTGGTGTCTACCCTGCAGAACTATGAGCAGTTTCAGACTGAGGTTCTCTACTGGTGCACTGTGAGCAGTTTCAGTGTGATTGTCTATCCTGGAGAACTTTATACACAGACAGGGTGAGATTGTCTCCTGGTGGACCGTGACCAGTTTTGGCATGCGGATTTGTACGGGAGGGCTTTGAACACTTCGGCGTGCAGTTCTGTGTTGGAGGACTGCGTGCAATTTCAGGTTGAAGTTGTGTCCTGGAAGAATATGAACAGATTCAGTATGAGGGTCTGTCCTGGTGTACTGGGAGCAATCTCATGGTAAGAGTCTGTTCTGGAAAACTGAGAGAGGTTCCAGCGTCAAGGTCCATCCTCGAGGTTTGTAAGAAGTTTCAGGTTGAGGGTGTGTCCTGGAGGACTGTGAACAGTTTCAGGTTGAGGTTCTGTCCTGGAGGATTGTGAGCTGTTTCAGCATGAGAAACTATCCGTGAAGACGGCAAGCATTTTCAGGGTGAATGTCTGTCCCACAGGAGTGTGGGCAGTTTGAGGGTGAGGTTCTGTCTTGGCGGATTTTGAGCCGTTTCCGTGTGAGGGTCTGATTCCAAGGACCCTCCAGGGAGGGCGAGTGTGTCTGTCCAGAGGGAGTGGGTGCAGTGTAAGGGTTAGTAACTGCCCGGAAAACTGAGAGCAGTTCTCGCGTGAAGTGCTGTCATGGAGCAGAGTGAGATGTTTCAGGGAGAGTGTGTACCCTGGAGGACTGAGCAGTTTCGGGGTGATGTTCTGTCCTGGAGGAATCTCAGTTGTTTGACGGTGAGGATCTGTCCGGGATAACTGCTCGCAGTTTCAGGATGAAGAACTGTACTGGATGAATGTGGGCAGTTTCAGTTTGAGGGGCTGTCCTGGAGGATCTTGAGCAGTTTCAGTGTTAGGGCGTGCTCCCAAGGTCAGTGAGCCGTTTTCGGGAGAGTGTATGCCCTGGAGAACAGTGAGCGGTTTCTGTGTGAGAATCAGTCGTGGAGGTTTGTGTGGAATTTCATGATGATGGTGTGTTCTGGAGGACTGTGAGCAGTTACACATTGTGGTTCTGTCATGCAGGGCTGTCAGCAGCTTCAGAGTGAGTATCTGTACTGGAGGTGAGAGAGAGGTTTAAGACTGAGTGTCTGCACTGGAGTCGTGTGAGCAGTTTCAGACTGAGGGACTGGACTGGAGTACTGTGAGCAGTTTCAGGGTCAGTGTCTACCATGGAAAACTGTGAACAGAGGCATGATGAGGTTGTGTACGCCAGTACGGACACTCACCCGGGAACCCCTCATAGTTCTCCTGGACAGACCTTCACGCTGAAACTGCTCACAGTCGTGCAACTTCCATGATGAGTGTCGGCTCCAAAGGACGGTGAGCGGTTACAGGGAGCATGTATGCAGTGGAGGACAGTGAGCAGTTTGCGTGCGTGGATCTGTCGTGGAAGGCTGTAAGATGTTTCAGGATGATGGTGTGTCCTGGAGGACTGTGAGCGATTTCACGTTGATGTTCTGACCTAGAGGACTCGAAGCAGTTTAACTGTAAGTTTCTGTTCTCCAGGATCGTGAGCAGTTTGAGCCTAAGGTTCTGTACTGGAGTAATGTGAGCAGTTTCAGGAGGTGTGCCTATTCTGGAGTGCTGTGAACACAGTCAGGGTGAGGTCGTGTCCTGGTAGACTGTGAGAAATTTCACAGTGAGAATCTGTCGTGGCAGAAGTTTAGCAGTTTCAGAGTGAAGGTCAATCCTGGAGGACTGAGACAACTTTCTGGTTGAGTGTCTGCCCTGAAGGACTACGTGCCGTTTCAGAATGAGGGTCTGTCCTGGAGGACTGCGCACAATTTCAGACAGACGGTCTGTATTGTAGAAATGTGAGAAGTTTCAGCGTGAGGAGTAATATGGGTGGGCTTTGAGCATTTCTGGGTGATGTCCTGTGTTGCAGGACTGCGGGCAGTTTCGGGGTGGGGGTCTACCCAGTGTGCCAATGAGCAGTTTTAGACTGAGATTCTGTCCTGCAGGGCTGTGAGGTGTTCTAGCGTGAGTGTCTGTCCTGGAAGAATGTGAATAGTTTCTACTTGAGAGTCTGTGCTGACCGACAGTGGGATTAGGTTCTGTACTGGAGTACTGTGAGTAGTTTTAGCATGCATCTCTATCCTGGAAAACTGCGAAAGCTGTCAGGGTGAGGTTGTGGCCTGGTGGAGTGTGAGTAGTTTCAGCGTGAGGATCCACACTGGAGGGCTTTGTGCAAGTCAGGGTGAAGGTCTGTCCCGGAGGAGTGTGAGCAGTTTATAGTTGACTGCCCTGGAGTACAATGTGCCGTTTGAGAGTCTGTCCTGGTGGACAGTGAGCCGTTTCACGGTGAGGGTCTACTTTGGACGATTTTGTGCAGTTTCGAGTTGCCAGTCTCGACTGTGAGCATTTCCAGGGTGAGTGTCTGTTCTGGCGTACGAAGAGCAGTTCAGGATGATGATCATGCGTGGAGGGCCGTACGCAGTTTCATGATGACGGTGTGTCCTGGAGAATTGTGAGCTGTTTCGCGTTGAGGTTCTGTTCTGGAAGGTTGTGATTAGTTTCAAGGTGAGGACCTGTCCTGGATGATTGTACGCATTTTCAATGTGAGTCTCCATCCTGCAGCTCTGTGAGTAGTTTCACGGGGAGGATGTGTCCTGGTGAAATGTGAACATAGTCAGTTTGAGTTTGTTTTCTGGGGTCTGTGCGCAATTTCATAATGAGGATGTGTCATGGTGGAAGCTGAGCTTTTTCAGGGTGAATTTCAGTACTAGAGGACGGTAAGCAAATAATTTTGAGGTCTGTCCTGGGGGACTGTGAGATGTTTCATGCTGACTGTCTACACTGGAGGATAATGTGCCTTTTCAGAGTGAAGTTCTGTCCTGGAGAATGGCTAGACATTTCAGGATGAGGATTTGTCCTGGAGGATTGTGAGCAGTTTTGGAGTGAGTGTCGTCCTGACGGAGTGTGAGCAGTTTCATTCTGAGGTTCTGTCCTGGCTTACATTGTCAGTTTCTGGGTGAGTGCCTGTCTTAGAGTACTGTGAGCAATTTCAGGGTGAGCGTCTGTGCTGAAGGTCTGCGAGCAATTTCGTTGTGAGTGTCTGTCCTTGGAGAATGTGAACAAAGTCAGGGTGAGGGTTTGTGCTGAAGGACTGTCCTGGAGCACTGTGAGTAGTTTCAGACTACGCGTCTGTACTGGAGTAATGTGAGTAGTTTCAGGTTGAATGTCTGTCCCGGAGAACTGTGAAGATAGCTAGGGTGAGGTTATATCCAGGTGAACTGTGAGCAGTTTCAGCGTGACAATCTGTTCGGGAGGGCTGTTAGCACTTTCAGGGTGTGCATCTGTCCTGGAGAATGTGAGCAATTTCAGGTTGAGGGTCTTCTCTGAAGGATTGCGAGCAGTTTCAAGGTGAGCCTCTGTCCTGGAGGACTGGCGGTCTCAGGGTAAACATCTGCCCTGGAAAACTGTGAGCATTTTCAGCGTGAAGAACTGTCCTGGAGATGATTAAGAAGCATGAGGTTGAGGTTCTGCCCTGGAGGTCCATGGCAAGTTTCAGAGTGAGGATCTGTACTGGAGGACTGTGAGCAGTTTCTGCTGGAGGGAAGGTTCTGCAGAACTGTCAGAAGATTCAGGGTATTGTGTGCCTTGGGAAAATCTGAGCATTGTCAGAGACAGTTTGTGTCCTGGAGGACTGTGAGTAGATTCAGTTTGAGCGTCTGTCCTGTTTGACTGTGAGCAGTTTCCGTTTGAGGGTCTCTCCTGGAGGAGGTTGCGCAGATTCCATGGGAGGTTCTGCTCCGATGGACGGTAAGCATTTTCAGGCAGTGTGCCTGTTCTCAAGGACAATGAGCAGTTGGTGTGTGAGGATCACACATGGAGGGCTGCGAGCAGTTTTAGAATAACGGTGTGTCCTGGATGACTGTGAGCGGGTTCACATTGGGGTCCTGTCTGGAGGACTGTCAGTATGTTCGGTAACTAAGGGTGAGTGTCTATCCAGAAAAACTGAGAACAGAGTGAGGGTGAGGTTGTGTCCTAGTGGAGTGCGAACAGTTTCAGTGTGAGGATTTGTACGCAAGTCTTTGAGCCGGTTCAGTGTAAGGCTCTGTCCACGGGGATTGTAAGCAGCTTCATGGTGAGTGTCTTCCCTGGAGGGCTGTGAACAGTTTCAAGATGAGGGTCTGTCCTGGGGGACGGGGGTGCAGTTTCAGGGTCATAATCTGTCCTGGAAAACTGAGAGCGATTTTTGCGTGAAGTTCTGTCCTGGAGCAGAGTGAGATGTGTGTCCTGGAGGACCTTGAGCAGTCTCATGGTGAGGTTCTGTCCTTAAGGACTCTGAGCTGATTGAGGATGAGGTTCTGTCCAGGATACCTGGGAGCAGTTTCAGTGTGAGCATCGTCCTGGACAATTATGGGCAGTTTCAATTTGAGGGTATGATCTGATGGACTATGAAAGTTTCAGGGAGATTGTCTGCATTGGAGGACAGTAAGGAGTTTCCGTTAGAGGATCAGCCGTGGTGGGTTTTGAGCAGTTTCAGGGTGAGGATGTGTCCTAAAGGACTGTAAACGATTTCTCGTTGAAGTTATGTCCTGGAAGGCTGTGAAAACTTTCATTGTGAGGGTCTCTCCTGGAGGATGTTGCGCAGATTCCATGGGAGGTTCTGCTCCGATGGACGGTAAGCCACTGCTGGAGGAGTGTGAGCAGTTTCGGAGTTAGGCTTCAATCTGAGGGACTGTGAGCAGTTTCACGGTGAGGTTCTGTCTTGGTGGCCTGTCTCAGTTTCTGGGTGAGTGTCTGTCTTGGGGGCTGTCAGCATTTTCAGTGATTAACGTGTGATGGAGGACTGTGAACAGTGTCAGTGTGACGTTATGTGCTGCAGGACTACGTGCAATTTCAGGGTGACGTTCTGTCCTGGAAGAAAGTGAGCAGTTTCAATGTGAGGGTCTGTCCAGGGGTCCTATGGGCAGTTTCAAATTGACGGTCTCTCCTGGACGATTTGGTGCAGTTTCAGGTTGTGGATCTGCTCCCAAGGACTGTGAGCACTTTCAGTGAGAGTGTCTGCTGTGGAGAAGAGTGAGCGGTTTCACGTTGCGGTTCTGTCCTGGAGGGCTGTGAGCAGCTTCCGGATGAGTGTCTGTCCTGGAGAAGTATGTTTCTGTCCTGGGGTTCTGTGAGCAGTTGCAGACTGTGAGTCTGTACAGGAGTAGTGTGAGCAATTTCGTGGTGAGTCTGCATCCTGGCGAACTGCGAATACAGTCAGGGTGATGTGTCCTGGCCGACTGTGAGCATGTTCTGAGTGAGTGCCCGCCCTGGTGGACAATGCGTCTTTTCAGAGTGAGTGTCTGTCCTGGCGAATTGTGAGCAGCTTCAGGGTGAGAATTTGTCCTGAAGGATTGTGAGCAGTTTCGGAATCGGATTCTTCCTGAAGGATTATGAGCAGGTTCAGGTTGAGTTGCTGTCTTGGTGTAATTGTCAGGTTTAGGTGACTGCCTGTCTTGGAGGACTGTGAGCAGTTCATGGTGAGGGTCAATCCTCGGGCACTGTGGGCAGTTTCATGGAGAACGTCGGTCCTGAAGGACTTTGAGAAGTTTCAGCGTGAAGATCTGTCCACGAGGAGTGTGTGCAGTTTCAGAGTAACGTCTGTGACCAGTTTGCAGATTGTGATTCTGACCTGGGGGAGTATGAGCTATTTCAGGCTGAGATTCTGACCAGGAAGACTACGAGCAGTTTCCGGGTGAGCGTCTGTCCGAGAGGACTGTCCGCAGTTTCAGGTTGAAGTTCTGTCCTGGAGGACTGTGAGCTGATCCTGCTTGAGATTCTACCCTGAAGGAATATGTGACGTTTTAGTTTGAGGACTTGTCCTGAAGGATTGTGAGCAGGTTCATGGAGAGTGTTTGTGCTGGAGGAGTGTAAGCAGTTTCGGAGTGAGGTTTTATCCTGATGGACTGTAAACATTTTCACGGTGAGGTACTGTCCTGGCGGACTGTCTCAGTTTCTGGGTGAGTGTCATATTGAGCGTTGTCAGCAGTTTGAAGGTGAGGCTTGTGCTGGAGGTGTCCGAGCAATTTCAGGGTGAGGTTCTACGTTGATGGAGTGCGTGCAGTTTAAGAGTGAGGCTCTGGCTTGGAAGAATATGAGCAGTTTGAGTGTGGTGTTTTGTCCTGCGGGACAGTGGAAAATTTCAGAGTAAGCATCTGTCGTGGAAAACTGAGAGCAGTTTCAGCGTTAAGGTCTGTCCTCTCGGTTTGTGAGAAGTTTGCAGGTGAGAGTGTGTTGGAGGACTGTGGGCAGTTTCAGGGTAACGTGATGCACTGGAGATTGTGAGCACTTTCAGCGTGAGGATCGGTCCGGGAGAACTGCGATCAGTTTCAGGCTAATTGTCTATCCTGGAGGACTGTGGGCAGTTTCAAAATGAGGTTCTGCGCTGGAGTAGTGTGTGCAGTTTCAGCGTGAGTGTCGATGCCGGAATATTATGAACACAGTCAAGGTGAGGTTGTGCCCTGGTGGACTGTGAGCAGTTTAAGCGTGAGGACATATACGGGAGGGTTTAAGCAGTTTCATGCTGAGGGTCTGTCCCGGAGGACTGTGAACAGTTTCAAGGTAAGCATCTGTCTGGAGGACTGTGAGCAGTTTCAGCGTGAGGACCTGCACGGGAGGGCTTTGAGCAATTTCAGGGTTAGGGTCGGTCCTGGAGGACTGTGATCAGATTCAGGGTGAGTGTCTTCCCTGGAGCAATGCGGGCAGTTTTAATGTAAGCATCTGTCCTGGAGGACTGAGAGCAGTCTCAGACTGAGAGTCTGTACGGGAGTACTGCAGCAGTCTCAGAGTTTGTGTCTGTCCTGTAGAACTGTGAAGACAGTCAGTGTGAGGTTTTGTGCTGGTGAACTGTGAGCAGTTTCAGCGGAAGGAACTGTTCTGGAGGGCTGTGAGCACTTTCATGGAGAGGGTCTGTCCTGGAAGAATTTGAGAAATTTCAGGGTCTTCTCTGAAGGACTGCGAGCAGTTTCCAGGTGAGGGTCTATCCTGGAGGAGTGGGGCAGATTAATGATAAGCATCTGGCCTGGAATATTGTGAGCAGCTTCAGCGTGAAGGTGTGTCCTGGAGGCCTGTGAGAATTTTCAGGATGAGGTTCTGCCCTGGGGGGCTGTGAGCAGTTTCAGTTTGCGACACTATTCTGGAGGATTTTCAGTAGTTTAAGTGTGAGCGTCTGCTCCCAACATCTGTGGGAAGTTTCAGGGTATTGTATGCCCTTGATGACAGTGAGCAGTTTCAGTGTGAGGTTCAATCATGGAGTCCCGTGATCAATTTCAGGATGAGGGCGTGTCCTGGAAGAGTGTGAGCAGTTTCGCGTTGACGCTTTGTCCTGGAAGTCTCTAATCAAATTCAGTGTGAGAGTCTATCCTCGAGAACTGAGAACACAGTCAGTGTGAGTGTGTGTTCTGGTGAAATGTGAGTAGATTCAGCGTGAGGACATGTACTAGTGGACTGTAAGCAGTTTCAGGGTGATTGTCTTCCATGTAGGACAGTAAGTAGTTTCAAGACAAGAATCTGTCCTGGGAATCTGAGAGCTGTTTTAGCGTGAAGTTTTGTCCTGGAGCAGAGAGTGAATTTGCATGATGAGTGAGTGTCCTAGAGGACTGTGAGCAGTTTCATTGTGAGATTCTGTCCAAGAGCATTGTGAGCTGTTTGAGGGTGAGGATCTGTCCCGGAAAACTGTGAGAAATGCCAGGATGAGGGTCTGTCCTGGATGACTGTTGGCAGCGTCAGGGTAAGGGACTTTCCTTCAGGATCATGAACATCTTCCATGCGAGGATATGCGCCCAGGGATGTAAGCAGTTTCAGGGAGAGGATCAGTTGTGGAAGGCTGTCAACTGTTTACTGATCAGGGTGTGATCAGGCTGACTGTGAGCGATTTCACATTTAGGTTCTGTCCAGGAGGGCAGTGAGCAGTTTTAGGGTGATGGTCATTACTGGAGTACAGTGAGCGGTTTCAGGGTGAGTCGCTATCCTGGAAAACTGTGAACACAGTAAGGGCGAGGTTGTGTCCTGGTGGACTGTTAGCAGTTTCAGCGTGAGGACCTGTATGGGAGGGCTTTGAGCGATTTCAGGGTGAGGGTCGGCCGGGAGGATTGAGAGCTGATTCAGTGTGCGTGTCTTCCATGGAGCACTGTGAGCATGTTCAAGATATGCATCAGTCCTGGAAGACTGAGCAGTTTCAGACTGAGGATCTGTACTGGAATACTGCAGCAGTTTCAGAATGAGGGTCTGTTCTGGAGAACTCTGAACACAATCAGTGTGAAGTCGTGTGCTGGTGGATTGTGAGTGGTTTCAGAGTGATGACCTGTTCGGAAGGGCTGTGAGCAGATTCAGAGTGAGGATCTATCCTGAAGAGGGTCACCTTTATTCCACACCACCCACGTATCAATGAATTTAATACATGCCGTAATATCGAACACTCCTTCCGCCACCTCAGCCACCGAGCTTACTTTTACAATCAGAACTCCTGCCCACATTCCGAGGACCCCTTCGCTCACCTCAAACACACTCCATCCATCTGGACACCCCGGGCTGGCCTATTACCCACCCTCGACCTCTTCATTTCCAACTGCAGCCGGGACATTAACCACCTCATCCTGTCTACCCCCCTCCCTGACTCCCACCTCTCACCCTCACAACGCACAGCCCTCCACTCCCTCTACTCCAGTCCCGACCTCACCATCAAGCCAGTGGATAAAGGGGGTACAGTGGTAGCCTGGCGTACTGACCTCTACACGGCTAAAGCCGGCGCCAACTTGAAGAAAACTCCTCTTACCGCTTCCTCGACCATGAAACCAGCTTCCACTACCAAACCATCATCACCAAGACCATACAAAACCTCATCACCTCAGGAGATCTCCCACCCACAGCTTCCAAACTCATAGTCTGCAAACCCCGCACTGCCCAGTTCTAACTCCTTCCCAAGATCGACAAGCCTGACCACCCTGGCCGATACATTGTCTCAGCATGCTTCTGCCGCACTGAACGCATCTCTACTTACCTCGACAGTGTCCGACCCCCCTAGTCCAGGAACTCCCCACATACGTTCAAGACACCACCGATGCCCTCCACCTCCTCTAAGACTTCCGTTTCCCCAACCCCAACGCCTCATCTTCACCATGGATATCCAATCCCTCTACACCTACATCCACCATGACCAGGGCTTCCAAGCCCTCCGTTTCTTCCTCTCCCGATGTCCCCAACAGTACCCTTCTACCGACACTCTCATTCATTTGGCTGAACTGGTCCACACCCTGAACAATTTCTTCTTCGCATCATCCCACTTCCTCCAGACCAAAGAGGTAGCCATGGCACCCGTATGGGCCCCAAGTATGCATGTCTCTTTGTTGGCTACGTAGAAAAGTCCATCTTCCATAGTAACACCTCTTCCTTCCCTACATTGATGACTGCATTGGCACCATATCGTGCTCCGCAAGGAGGTTGAACAATTCATCAACTTCACCAACACATTCCACCCTGTTCTTACATTTACCTGGACCATCTCTGACACCTCCGTCCCCTTCCTTTACCTCTCCATCACCATTAATGACGACCGACTTGACACTGGCATTTTTTACAAACCCACCGACTCCCTCAGCTACCTGGATTATACCTCTTCCCAACCTACTTCCAGCAAAAATGCCATCCTGTATTCCCAATTCCTGTGCCTCCGCCGTATCTGCTCCCAGGAGGACCAGTTCCACCACAGAAGACACCAAATGGCCTCCTTCTTTAGAGACCGCAATTTCCCTTCCCACGTGGTCAAATATGCCCTCCAACGCATCTCATTCACATTGCTCTCAGACCCCACCCCTCCAACTGTAACAAGAACAGAACACCGCTGTTGCTCACCTTCCACCCTACCAACCTTCACATAAACCAAATCATTCACCGACATTTCTGCCACCTCCAAACGGACCCCACCACCGGGGATATATTTCCCTCCCCACCCCTTTCCGCTTTCCGTAAAGAACATTCCCTCTGTGACTACCTGGTCAGGTCCATAACAAACGACCCTCCCATCCTGGCACCTTGCCCTGCCACCACAGGAATTGTAAACCCTGCACCCAGACCTCCTCCTTCACCTCCATCCAAGGCCCCAAAGGAGCCTTCCATATCCATCATTTTTTTTACCTGCACATCTACCAATATCATTTATTGTATCTGTTGCTCCCGATGCGGTCTCCTTTACATTGGGGAGACTGGATGCCTCCTAGCAGAGCGCTTTTGGGGAACATCTCTGGGACACCCGCACCAATCAACCACACCGCCCTGTGTCCCAATATTTCAACTCTCCCTCCAACTCAGCTGAGGACATAGAGATCCTGGGCCTCCTTACCGCCGCTCCTTCACCACCCAACGCCTGGAGGAAGAACGCCTAATCTTTCGCCTTGGAAAACGTCAATCCTAGGGCATTTATGTGGACTTCACCGGTTTCCTCATTTCCCCTTCCCCCACCTCAGTTCCAAACTTGCAGCTCAGCACTGTCACCATGACTTGTCCGACCTGCCTAACTTCCTTTCCACAATCCACTTCACCATCCTCTCTACCATGTCACCTCCATCCCCACCCCATTCACTTATTGTACTCTATGCTACTTTCTCCCCGCCCCCACCCTCCTCTCATTTATCTCTCCAACCTGCAGGCAGTCTGCCTCTATTCCTGATGTAGGGCTTTTGCCCGAAACGTCGATTTTCCTGCTCCTCGGATGCTGCCTGAACTGATGTGCTTTTCCAGCACCACTCTCACCTGGAATCTGGTTTCCAGCATCTGCAGTCCTTGGTTTTTATCTCTATCCTGAAGAACTGTGAACAGGGTGCGTATGCGTCCTGGTGGACTGTGAGTAGTTTCAGCGTGACGACCTGAACGTGAGTACTGTGAGCAGTTTCAGGGTTATTGTCTTCCATGGTGGACTGTGAGTAGTTTCAAGGCAAGCATCTGTCGTGGGAATCTGAGAACTATTTTTAGCGTGAATTTCAGTACTGGAGCAGAGAGAGAGAATTTTAGATGTCAGTGCGCATCCTGGAGGACTGCGAATAGTTTCACTGTGAGTTTCTATCCAGGAGGATTGTGAGCTGTTTGAGGATGAGGATCTGTCCCGGACAACTGCAAGAAATTGCCTTATTACGGTTTATCCTAGACGACTGCGGGCGGCTTCCTGGTGAGGATCTGTTCTTGAGGATCTTGAACATTTTCCGTGTGAGGGTCCCCTCCCAAGGACTGTGAGCAGTTTCAGAAAGAGGGTCTGCCCTGTAGGACAGTGAACAGTTTATTTTTGAGGATCAGTTGTGGAGGACTGTGAGCAGTTTCCTGGTCAGGTTGCGTTCTGGAGGACAGCGAGCAGTATCGGGTTCAGTATCTGCCCTGGAGGACTCTGTGTCATTTCAGTGTTACTTTCTGTCCTGCATGATTGTGAGCAATTTCACGGAGAGAGTTTGTAATGAAGGAGTGGGAGCTGTTTCGGAGTGAGGATTCGTTCTGATGGACTGTGAGCAGTTTCACGGTGCGATTCTCTCCTGATGGACTCTCTCGGGTTTGTCTTGAAGGACTGTCAGCAGTTTCAGATATTAGTTTCTGCTGGAAGACTGCAAGCAGTTTCAGAGTGAGGCTCTAAGGTGGATGACTGCTGCATTTCAGGGTCAGGTTCTGTCCTGGAGAGGTGTGCACAGTTTCGTGGTGAGGTTCTGTCCTGGAAGAAGGTGAGCAGTTCGTGGGTGAGGGTCTATCCTGGAGGAATGTGACCAGTTTCGTGGAGCATGTTTGCACTGCAGGAGTCTGAACACTTTCGCAGTGAGAGTTTGTCAAGATGGGCTGTGAGCAGTGTCACGTCGAGTTTCTGTCCTGGTGGACTGTCTAGTTTCAGGTTGATGGTTTATGATGAAAGATGGTCAGCCGGTTCAGGGCGATATTCTGTGCTGGATGACTGCGGGCAGTTTCAGGATGAAGTTCTGTATCTGAGCGTGTGAGCAGTTTCAGGGTGAGGGTCTGCCCTGCAGGACTGTGAACAGTTTCATTATGAGAATCCGTTCTGGCCGACAGTGAGTCGTTTCAGTGTGTGGTTTTTACCTGAAGGATCGTGTGCTGTTTCATGGAGAGGATTTGTACTGGAGCAGTGTGAGCAGTTTCGTAATGAGGGTTTGTCCTGATGCACTGCGAGCAGTTTCACAGTGAATTTCGTCCTGGTGCACTGTTAGAGTTTCTGAGTGATGGTTTATGTTGGAGGAATGTCAGCAGTTTCAGGATGAGGATTGTGCTCGAGGATTACGAGCAGTTTCAGGATGAGGTTATGCCCTGCGGGACAGTGAGCAATTTCATGTTGAAGGTCTTTGCTGGAGTATTGCGAACAGTTTCGTTTTCAGGCTCTCTGTGGGAGAACTGCGAACAGTTTCAGTTTGAGGTTCTGTAGTGGAGGACAGCGGGCAGTTTCAGGGTGAGGTTCTGGCCAGTGGGCCTTTGAACAGTTTCAGTGTGTGGTTCTGTCCTTGAGCGGTGTGAGCAGTTTCAGGTTGAGAATCTGTCCTGGAAGAATGTGAGCAGTTTCAGGGTGACGGTATGTCCTTGGAGACTGGAGGCAGTTTAAAGGTAAGCATCTGTCCTGGAAAGCTGAGAGCAGTTTCAGCCAGAGGGTCTGATTTGGAAGAATGAGAGTAGTTTCAGGGTGAGTATCTGTCCTGGAGGAATGTGAGCAGTTTGTGGTTGAGGGTCTTTCCGGGAGGACTGTGAGTAGTGTCTGGGTGAGTGTTGCACTGGAAGACTATGTGCCGATTAAGCGTGAGGGTTTTACCTGGAGAACTATGAGCAGTTTCAGGATGAGGGTCTGTCCGAGAGGACTGTGGGCAGTTTCAGTGTGAGTATCGATCCTGGAGGACTGTAAGCAGCTTCAGAGTGAGGGTGTGTCCTGGAGGACTGCAAGCAGTATCTGGTTCAGTATCTGCCTTGAAGGACCATCTGCCATTTCAGGGTGAGTTTCTGTCATGCAGGATTTTGAGCGGTGTCATGGAGAATGTTTGTGATGGAGGGGTGGGAGCAGTTTCGGAGTGAGAATTCGTCCTGATGGACTGTGAGCAGTTTCACGGTGAGGTTCTGTCCTGGTGGGCTGTATCAGTTTCTGGATGAGTGTCTGTCTTGAAGGACTGCCAGCAATTTAAGTTTGAGGTTTGTGCAGGAGGGGTGGAAGCAGTTTGAGAGTGACGCTCTGTGGTGGATACTGGCTGCAGGTTCAGTGTCCGTTTCTGTACTGGAGAGTTGCGAGCAGTTTCAGGGTGAAGGTTTGGCTTGTAGAGTTGTGAGTAGTTTTAGGGTTAAGGTCTGTCCTGGTCGATTGTGACCAGTTTCATGGAGCGCGTTTATGCTGCAGGATTGTGTGCATGTTCAGAATGAGGGTTTGTCTTAATGGACTGCGAGGAAATTTACGTTGACTTTCTGTCCTGCTGAACTGTCTCAGTTTCTGGTTGATCGTCTATGTTGAAGGATGGTCAAACCTTTCCGGGTGATGTTCTGTGCCGAATGACTGAGGACAATTTCAGGATGAAGTTCTGTCCCTGAGCGTGTGAGCAGTATAAGGGTGAGGGACTGTCCTGGAGGACTGTGAGTAGTTTCAGTATGAGGCTTTGACCTGGAGAATCGTGAGCAGTTTCATGGAGAGGATTTATTCTGGAGCAGTGTGAACGCTTTCTTGGTGAGGGTTTGTCCTGAGGGACTGTGCACATTTTCACACTGAGTTTCTGCCTTGGTACACTGTCGCAGTTTCTGGCTGAAGATCTGTGTTGGAGGAGTGTCAGCATTTTCAGGGGGAGGGTTGTACTGGAGGACTGCGAGCAGTTTCAGGATGAGGTTGTGCCCTGCAGGACAGTGAGCAATTTCAGGTTGAAGGTCTTTGCATGAGGACTGCCAGCAATTTCAGTTTGTGGTTCTGTGCTGGAGGACAGTGGGCAGTTTCAGTGTGAGGTTCTGCCCAGTGGGCCTGTGAGCAGTTTTAGCGTGTGGCTCTGTCCTGATGGACTGTGAACAGTTTCCGGTTGAAGGTCTGTCCTGGAAGAATGTGAACAGTTTCAAGGTGAGTGTATGTTTTTGGAGACTGGTGTCAGTTTGAGGATAAGCATCTGTCCTGAAATGCTGACAGCAGTTTCAGTCAGATTATCGGATTTGGAAGAGTGAGAGCAGTTTCAGGTTGAGTGTCTGTCCTGGAGGATTGTGAGCAGTTTCATGAAGAGGCTTTGTTTCGGAGTGAGGATTCTTCCAGTTGGATTCTGTGCAGTTTCACGGTGGCAATTTGTCCTGGTGGTCTGCATCAGTTGATGTGTGATGGTCTGTCTTTATGGATTGTCAGCAGTTTCAGGATGAGGTTCTGTGCTGAAGGACAGCGAGTAGTTTCAGGGTGAAGATCTGCCTTTGAGTGCGTGAGCAGTTTCAGGGCGATGGTGTGAGATGTTTCAGGGCGATTATCTGTACCGGAGGACTGTGAGCCTTTTCTGGGTGAGGGAAAGTCCTGTAGGACTGTGAGCAATTTTCATTTTGAGGGTCTGTGAGCAGTTTCAGAATCAGGCTCCGTCGTGGAGAACTGTGAGCATTTTCAGAGTCAGAGATGTCCTGGAGGACTGTGAGCAGTTTCTTTGTGAGCGTCTGTCCTGATGGACTGTGAACAGTTTCACGATGAGGGTCTACCCTGGAGGATATTGAGCAGGTTCAGTTTGATTTCCTGAACGCAATGACTGGATAGAGTCTTCGCTGGAGGACAGTGAAGAGTTTCACTGTGAGAATGAGTCGTGGTGGACTGTGAGCGAATTCACGTTGAAGTTCTGTCCTGGTGGGATGTGCACAGTTTCAGTGTTAGGGCTTGTCATGGGGGACTGTGAGCAGTTCCACTGTGCGTTTCTGTCCTGGGCGAGTGTGAGCAGATTCAGAGTGATGGGGTGTGCTGGAATACTAGGACCATTTTCAGGATGAGGGTCAATCCTGGCGGGTTGTGAGCAGTAACATGATGAGTATCTGCCCTGGCGAACTGTGAGCATTTGCAGAATGACGGTGGGTCCTGGAGGACTGTGAGCAATTTCGGAATGAGGGTCTGTCCTGAAAGACAGTGAGCAGTTTCGGGATGATGGTCTGTCCTGGAAGACTGTGATAAACTTCTGGTTGAACATCTGCCAGAGTGGACTACGTGCCGTTTCAGAGTGAGTGTTTGTCCTGGAGGATCGTGAGGCGTTTCACGGAGAGAGATTGTGCTGGACGAGTTTGTGACGAGTTTGTTAGTGAGTGTTTGTCCTGATGAACTGTGAGCAGTTTCACGGTGAGTTTCTTCTGTTGCACTGTCTCATTTCAGTGTAATGGTCTGTGTTAGAGGACTGTCAGCAGTTTCAGGGTGAGGTTTGTGCGGGAGGACATGGTGAAGTCATTCCTTGCGAATAGTGAGCAATTTTAGATTGAATGTCTTTGCTCGAAGACTGCGGGCAGTTTCAATTTGAGGGCCTGTGCTGGAGAACACTTCGGAGTTTCAGTGTGAATTCTGTGCTGGAGGACGACGGGCTCTTTCAGGGTGAGGTCCTGCCCAGTGGGCCTGTGAGCAGTATTTGCGTGACGTTATGTCCTGGAGGGCTGTGAGCAGTTTCAGGGTGCGGGTCAGTGCTGGAAGAATGTGAGCGGTTTGTTTGTGAGGATCTTCCCTGTCGAACAGTGAGTAGCTTCAAGGTGAGGGTCAAGGTGGGAGAAAGTGAGGTCTGCAGATGCTGGAGATCAAAGTTGAAACTTTATTGCCGGAACAGCACAGCAGGTCAGGCAGCATCCAGGGAACAGGAGATTCGACGTTTCGGGCACAGGCCCTTCTTCTGTCCTGGGCAATGGGGGCAGTTTTAGCGTGAATTTCTGTCCTGGAACAATGTGAGCAGCTTCATGAAGAGGGGTTGTGCTGGAGGAGTGTAAGCAGTTTCAGAGTAAGGATTTGCCATCATGGATTGAGAGCAGTTTCACTGTGAGGTTCTGCTCTGGTGGACTGTTTCAATTTCTGGGTAATGATCTGTCTTGACGGGCAGTCTTCAGTTTCAGGGTGAGGTTCTGTGCTGGAAGACGGCGGGCAATTTTAGGGTTAGGTTCTCTTCTTGAGGCCTGTGAGTACTTTCATGGTGAGGGTCTTTCTTGGAAGTATGAGAGCATTTTCAGAGAGAGGGTCTGTCCTGGAGGATTGCGCGCAGCTTCAGTGTGAGGGACTGCTCACAAGGACTGTGGGCAGTTTCAGGGACAGTGTCTGCCCTGGAGAGCAGTGAGCAGTTGCGGTGTGAGCAGTCATGTAGAGCTCTGAGCAGTTTTATGATGATGGAGTGTACTGGAGGACTGTGAGCGGTTTCACCTAGAGGATCTCTCCTGGAGGGCTGTGATCGGTTTCTGGATGCGGGTCTGCCCTGGAGGACTGGAAGCAGTTTCCCAGTGAGTTACTGTCCTGGGGTACGGTGATCAGTTTCAGGGTGAGTGACTATCTTGGAGAACTCTGAACACAGTTAGAGTGAATTTGTGTCCAGGTAGACTGTGAGCAATTTCAGAGTGAGGATCTGTCGTGGTGGAAGGTGAGCAGTTTCACAGTGAGAGCCTAGACTGGAGGACTGTGAGTAGTTTCAGTTTGAGGGTCTGTCCAGGAGGACTGTGAGCAGTTTCTGGTGCGAGACTGCCGTGGAGGTCATTGTGCGTTTTCAGAGTGAGGGTTTGTCCTGGAGAATTGTGACCAGTTTCGAAGTGAGTTCTTCCTGAAGGAGTATGAGCACTTTCAGTGGGGAATTCTGTTCTATTGTACTTTCAGTTTCTGGGTGAGTGTCTGAGTGATTGTAAGCAGTGTCTCCCCTGCAGTCCTCTGAGCAGTTTCAGGGCGAGTGTTTATCCTGGAGAACTGTGAACACAGTCAGGGTGAGGATGTAACCTGGTGTGCAGATTCAGCATGAGGTTCTATATGGGAGATCTTTGCGCATTTTCAGGGTGTGGGTCGATCCAGGAGGACTGTGATCAGTTTCAGTGTGAGTATCTTCCCTTGAGCAAGATTGCTGGGCCTCTTTCTGAGACATTTGTATCATCGATAGTCACAGGTGAGGTGCCGGAAGACTGGAATTTGGCTGACGTGGTGTCGCTGTTTAAGAACGGTGGTAAGACAAGCCAGGACCTATAAACCAGTGAGACTGTCGTCGTTGTTGGGCAAGATGTTGGAGGGAATCCTGAGGGACAGGGTGTACATGTATTTGGAATGGCAAGGACTGATTAGGGATGATCAACATGGTTTTGTGCGTGGGAAATCATGTCTCGTAAACTTGATTGAGTTTTTTAAATAAGTAGCAAAGAGAATTGATTAGGCAGAACTGTAGATATGGCCGATATGGATTTCAGTAAGGCGTTCGACAAGGGTCCCCATGGGACACTGGTTAAAAAGGTTAAATCTCATGGAATACAGGGAGAACAAGCCATTTAGATGCAGAACTGGCTCAAAAGTAGAAGACGTAGGGTGGTAGTGAAGGGTTGTTTTTCAGACTAGAGGCCTGTGACCAGTGGAGTGCCACAATGATAGGTGCTGGGTCCACTACCTTTTGTCATTTACAGAAATGAGTTGGATGTGAGCATAAGAGGTACAGTTAGTAAGTTCACAGATGACACCAAAATTGGAGGTGTAATGGACTGCAAAGACAGTTACCTCAGATTTCAACAGGATCTTGATCAGATGTGCCAATGGGCTGAGAAATGACCGATGGACTTTAATTCAGGGAAATGCGAGGTGATGCATTTTTGGAAAGTAAATCTTAGCAGGACTTATACACTTAATGGTAAGGTGTGAGGGAGTGTTGCTGAACAAAGAGACCTTGGAATGCAGGTTCATAGTTCCTTGAAAGTGGAGTCACAGGTAGATACGATAGTGAAGAAGACGTGTGATATGCTTTCTTCTATTGGTCATAGTATTGAGTACAGGAGTTGGGAGGTCATGTTGCAGCTGTACAGGACATTGTTTAGGCCACTGTTGAGATATTGTGTGCAATTCTGGTCTTCTTCCTATCGGAAAGATGTTGTGAAAGTTGAAAGGGTTCACAAAAGATTTACAAGGATGTTGCCAGGGTTGGAGAATTCGAGCTTCCGGGAGAGACTGAACAGGCTGGGGCTGTTTTCACTCGGGCGTCGGAAGTTGAGGGGTGACCTTATAGTGATTTGCAAAATTATGAGGGGCATGGATACGATAAATGGACAAAGTCTTTTCCCTGATGTCGGTGAGTTCAGAACTCGAGGGAATAGGTTTAGCGTGAGAGGGGACAGACATATAAGAGACCTAAGGGGCAACTGTTGCACACAGTGGTTGGTACGTGTATTGAATGAGCTGTCAGAGGAAGTGGTGGAGGCTGGTAAAATTGCAACATTTAAAATGCATTTGTACGGGTATATGAATAGGAAGGGTTTGGAGTGATATGGGCTGGGTGCTGGCAGGTGGACCTAGATTGAGTTGGGATATCTGGACGGCATGGACAGGTTGGAGCGAAGGGTCTGTTTCTATGCTGTGCCTTTATATGAATCTATAACTCTATGACTGTGAGCAGCTTCAAGGTATGACTTTGTCCTCGGGGATTGGGGGCAGTTTCATGGTAAGCATCCATTCCTGAAAACTGACAACAGTTTTAGCGTGAAGTTTTGTGCTGCAGCAAAGTGAAACTTTTGAGGGTGAATGTGTAACCTGGAGGACAGTGAGCAGTTTCAAGGTAAGTCTCTGTTCTAGATGATTGTGAATTGGTTGAAAGTGAGGGTCTATGTGTGAGGACTGCGAGAAGTTTCAGTGTGAGTGTCTGTCCTGCAGGATGTTGAACAGTTTCAATGTGAGTGTTTGTTCTCCAGGACTGTGGGCATGTCAGGGACATTGTCTGCCCTGAAGGGCAATGAGCAGATTCAGTGTGAGGATCAGTTGTGGAGGGCTTTGAGCAGTTTCCTGATGAGGGTGTGTGCTGGAGGACGTTGTGATTCTGTCCAGGAAGACTCTGAGCAATTTCAGGGTGATGGTCTGGACGACTCTTAGCAGATTCACTGTGAGTTTCTGTCAGAGATGAGTGTGATCGGTTTCAGGCAAAGCATCTGTACTGGAGTACTGTGAGCAGTTTCATTTAAGTTTCTATACTGGAGAACTGTGAACGCAGTCAGGGTGAGGTTGCGTCCTGGTGGACTTTGAGCAGCTTCAGCCGGAGGATCTGTTTGAGATGGCTGTGAGCAGTTTCATGGTGAGAGTATGTCAACAAAGACTGTGGGCACTTTTAGATTTAGGGTCTGCCCTGGAGGATTGTAGCAGTTTCAATCCTGGGGGACAGTGGGCAGTATGAGCGTGAGGGTCTGCTCTGAAGTACTGTGAGTAGTTTCAGGGTGAATCTCTGTCCTGTAGAACTGGGAACACTGTCAGGGTGACGTTATGCCGGGTGGAATGTGAGAAGTTTCAGCTTGTGGGTGGGCCCTGGAGGACTGTGAGCAGTTTCAAGATAAGCATCTATCCTGGAAAACTGAGAGCAGTTTTAACGTGAAGTTGTGTCCTCGAGCACAGTGAAACGTTTTAGCATGAGGGGTGTGTCCTAGAGGACTGTGAGCTGTTTGAGGGTGAGGATCTGTCTGGGAGAATTGCGACCAGTTTCAGTGGGAGGGTCAGTCCTCGAAGACAGTATGCAATTTCAGGGAAACGGTCTGTCCTGGAGGATTATGTGCCATTTCAGAGTGATGTTTTGACCGGGAGGATCTTGAACAGTTTCATGGATAGAATTTGTGTGGAGTGATGGGAGCAGTTTCGTCGTGAGGTTTTGTCCAGAAGGACTGTGGGCAGTTTTACGGTGAGGATTTTTCCTTGTGGACTTCCTCAGTTTCTGTGTGAGAAGCTGCCTTGGAGGATGCGAGTAGTTCCATGGTAAGGTTCGTTCCTGGAGAACTGTGAGCAGTGTCTGGTTGGGCAGTGATTGTAATATAGTAGTGCGAGCAGTTTCGGATTGAGTTTGTTCTGTTTGACTGTGTGCATTTTCACAGTGAGTTTCTGTCCTGTTGGAATGTCTCAGTTTCTGTGTGAGGGTCTGCCTTGCGAGCAGTTTCAGGGTGATGTACTGTTCTGAGCTGCAGGCAGTCTCAGAGGGAGTGTCTGTCTGAAGGGCTGTTAGCAGCTTCAGTGTGAAGACGTGTCCTGGAAGACTGTGAGCAGTTTCTGGGTGAGGTTGTTCTGTGCTGAACTGTGAGCAAATCAAGATAAATCTTCGTCCTTGGAGACTGTGAGCAGGTTCAGGGTGAGCGTCATCCCTTGGGGACTGGGAGCCGTTTGAGCGTGAAAGTCTATCCTGGAGGATGGTAAGACGTTTCATTGTGAGTTTCCATCCTGGAGGACTATCAGCAATTTCAGACAGAGTTCTGTACTGGTGTATTGTGAGCATTTCAGGGTGAGTGTCTATTTTGGAGAACTGTGAACACAGTTATGGTTAGGTTGGGTGCATTGGTAGAATGTGAGCACTTTCCGAATGAGGATCTGTTGTGGCAGAAGTTGAGTAGTTAAAGATGAGGATATGTCTGGAGGCTTGTGAGCAGTTTCGGTGTGAGGATCTATCCTGGACGACTGTGAGCACTTTCAGGGTCAGTGTGTGTCCAGGAGAACTGCGAGCAGATTCTGGTTCAGCTTCTGCCCTGGAGCACCATATGCCGTTTCCGAGTGAGGTTCTGTCCTTCAGGATCGAGAACAGTTTAATGCAGAGTGTATGTGGAGTGTGAGCAATTTCGCTGTGAGGTATTGTCCTTGTGTACTGTCAGCAGTTTCACAGTGAGGGTCTTTCCTGATGGACCGTCTCAGTGTCTGGTTGAGGTTTCTGATTTGAAGGACTGTCAGAAGTTTCAGGGTGAGGATTGTACTGGAGGGCTGCAAGCAGTTTCAGGGTGAGACTCTGTGATGGATGACTGTGTGGAGTTTCAGATTCAGATTCAGATTATGTCTGAGATGGTTGTGAGCAATTTCAGGTTGTGGGTCTGATCTAGAAGAATGTGAGAAGTTTCAGGGTGAGGGTTTCTCCTGGAGGACTTTGAGCAGTTTAGTGGAGAGTGATGTGAACAGTTTCGAAGTAAGGGTTTGTTCTGATGGACCATGAGCAGTTTCACGTTGAGGTTCTGTATTTATACACTGTCTCAGTTTCTGGATGATGGCCTATCTTGAAGGAAAGTACGCATTTCAGCGTGATTTTCTGTACTGGAGGACGGTGAGCAGTTTCAGTGTGAGAGTTTGACTCGGATGATCGTGAGAATTTTCATGGAGAGGATTTGTGCTGAAGCAGTGTGAGCAGTTTCGTAGTGAGGGTTTGTCCTGATGGAATGTGAGCATTTTCACTGTGAGGTTCTGCACTGGTGCACGGTCGCGGTTTCTGCGTGAAGGTCTGTGATTGGAAGGGTGTCAGCAGTTTGATGGTGAGTGTTATGCGAGGAGACTGCGAGCAGTTTCAGATTGAGGGCCTGTGCTGGTGAACTAAGAGCAGTTTCAGTTTGAGGTTTTGTGCTGTTGAACTGTAGGCAGTTTCAGGGTGAGTGTCCGCCCAGTGGGCCTGTGAGCAGTTTAAGAGTGAGGTTCTGTCCTGGAAGGCTGTGAGCATTTTCAGTGTGAGGGTCTATCCGGAAGGACTGGGGGCAGATTCAGAGTAAGCATCTGTTAAAGAAATCTGAGAGCAGTTTCAGCCTGAGAGTCTGTCCCGGAAGAAGGAGACCAGTTTCAGGATAAGAGCATTCCCTGTAAAACTGTGAGCAGGTTGAAGGTCAGGGTCTATCCTGGCGGTCTGAGGGCATTTTCAGATTAAGCATCTGCCCTGGAAATCTGAGAGCAGTTTCACACAGACGGTCTGCCCTGGAATAATGATACCAGTTTGTGGTTGAGGGTCTGTACTGGAAGAATGTGAGCAGTTGCATGGAGAGAGGTGTGCAGTTTTGGAGTTATGGTTTCTCCTGATGGACTCTGAGCAGTTTCACGATGAGGTTCTGTCCTGGTGGAATGCCTCAGTTTCTGGGTGATGGTCAGTCTTGAAAGATTGTCAGCAGTTTCAGGGTATGGTTCTGTGCTGGAGCATGTGAGCAGTTAAAGAGTGGGGGTATGTCATGGAAGAATGTGGAAGTTTCAGGGTGTGAATGTGTACTGCTGGACTGTGAACCATTTTCGGAAGAGGACAGGTACTGTCGTACCATAAGAATTTTCAGGGTGAGGGTCTGCCCTGGGCGACTGAGAGCAGTTTCAGTGTCAGGGTCTGCCGTGGAGGACGGTGAACACTTTCTGTTTGAGCATCTGTCCTGATGGATGGTGAGCAGTTTCTGGGTGTGGCTCTTTCCTGTAGGACTTTGTGCAGTTTCAGTGTGTGTGTCTACTCCCTAGGACTGTGAGCGGTTTCAGAAAGATTGTCTGCTCTGGTGGAACGTTAGCAGTTTAGTTGTGGAGGGACGAGAGCAGTGTCGCAATGAGAATGTGGCCTGGAGCACTGTGAGCGTGTTCACGTTGATGATCTATCCTGGAGGGCTGTGGGCAGTTTCACAGTGATGGTCTATCCTGGAGGGCCATTAGCATGTTTCAGAGTGAAGGTCTGTGCTGGAGTACTGTGAGCATTTTCAGGGTGTGTATCTATTCTGAAAAACTGAATACAGTCAGGGGGAGATTGTATCCTGGAGGACTGAGAGGAATTTCAGAGGGAGGATCTGTCGTGGTGAAAGGTGAACAGTTTCAGGATGAGGGTCTGTCCAGCAGAACTGTGAGCATTTTCAGTGTGAGGATCTGTCCTGGACGACTGTGAGCAGTTTCAGAGTGAGGGTCAGCTCTGGAGGACTGTGAGCAGTTTCTGGTTGAGTGTCTGCCCTGGAGGACTAGGTGCCGTTTCAGAGTGAGGTTTTCTCATTGAGGATTGTGAGAAGTTTCATGGAGAGGTTTTGTGCTGGAGGAGTGTGAGCAGTATTGGAGTAAGTTTTTGTCTTGACGGAACGTGAGCAGTTTCACGGTGAGTTTAAGTCCTGCTGGACTGCCTCAGTTTTTGGGTGAGGGTCTTTCTTGGGGGACTGTCAGCAGTTTCAGGGTGCGGTTTGTGCTGGAGGACTGCAAGCAGTTTTAGGGTGAAGTTCTGTGCTGGAGGACTGCGTGCAGTTTCAGGGTTTGTTCTGCCCTCGAAGAATGTGGGCACGGTGGCCCAGTGGTTAGCACTGCTGCCTCACAGCGCGGAGGACTGCAAGCAGTTTTAGGGTGAAGTTCTGTGCTGGAGGACTGCGTGCAGTTTCAGGGTTTGTTCTGCCCTCGAAGAATGTGAGCAGTTGGAGTATGAGTGTCTGTCCTCGGGGACTGGAGGCAGTTGCAGGGTAAGCATCTGTCGTGCAGAACTGAGAGCAGGTTCAGCGCGATGGTCTGTCCTGGAGGTTTCTGAAAAGTTTCATGGTGAGGATGTGTCAATCCTGTAGAACTCTGAGCATAGTCATGATGAGTTTGTGTCCTGGTGGACTGTGAGCAGTTTCAGCGAGCCGATCTGTACGGGAATGCTTTGGGCAATTTCAGGGTGAGGGTTGGTCCAGGAGGAGTGCGAGCAGTTTCAGGATGAGTGTCTTCTCTAGAGGACTGTGAGCTTCTTCAAACTGAGGTCTTGTCCTGGGGGACTGGGGAAGGTTCAGGGTAAGAATCTGTTCTGGAAAACAGAGAGTAGTTTTTGAGTGAATTTCTGTGCATGAGCAGTGTGAGAATTTTCAGGTTGAGGGTATGTCCTGGAGAACTGTGAGCACTTTCAGGGAAACTTTCTCTCCTGAGTGATTATTAACTTTTTTAGTGTGACGATCTGTCCAGTTGTTCTACGAGCAGTTTCAGGGTGAGAGTCCGTCCTGGATGACACTGGGCAGTTTCAGGGTGTGGGATGTCCTGGAAGATCTTGTCCAGTTTCAGTGTGAGTGTCTGCTCCCCAGGACTGTGAGCAGTTTCAGGGAGAGTGCCTGCCCTGGGGTTCATTGAGAATGAGGATTAGCTGTGGAGGTCTGCGAGGAGTCTCCTGATGAGGGTGTGTCCTGGAGGACTGTGAGCGGATTCACGTTGAAATTCTGTACTGGAGTACTGTGAGCAGTTTAAGGGTGAGTGTCTATCCTGGAGAACTGTGAACACAGTCACGGTGTCGTTGTATCCTGGTGGACTTTAAGCTACTTCAACTTGACGATCTGTTCGAGAGGGCTTTGAGCGGTTTCAATGAAGGTTCTGTCCTGAAAGTGCATGGTCATGCCTGAAGGACTCTGCTCTTTTTCAAGTTGAGGTTCCGTCCTGGGGGATCCTGGGGTCATTCAGGTTGAGTGCCCACTGTTGAGAATTGTAAACATTTTCTGGTTGAGTGTCTTCCCTGGAGGAATGTGAGCAGTTTCGAGGTGAGGGTCTGTCCTGAGGGTCTGGGAGCAGTTTCAGGGTAAGCAAATGCCCTGGAAAATTGTGAGCAGTTTCAGCGTTGAGGTCTGTCCTGGCGGACTGTGAGACGTTTCAGGATGAGGGTTTGTACAAGAGGACTGCGACAGGTTTCAGTGTGAGGGTCTGTCCTGGAGTACTGTGAGTAGTTTCAGGGTGAGTATCTATCCTGGAGAACTGTGAAAACAGTCAGGCTGAGGACGTGTTCTGGTGAAGTGTGAGCAATTTCAGCATGAGGAGTTCTTCGGGAGGGCTGTGAGCAGTTTGAGTTTCAAGGTCAGTCCTGATAAACTGTGAGCAATTTCAGTGTGAGGGTCTTCACTGAAGGACTCTGCGCTTTTTCAAGATGAGGTTCCGTCCTGGTGGACCATTGGGCACTTTCAGGGTGAGTGTCGATCCTGGCTAACAGTGACCGCAGTCAGGGGGGTTTGTGTCCTGGTGGACTGTGAGCTGTTTCAGTTTGAGATTCTATATGGGAGGGATTTGAGCATTTTCAGGGTGAGTGCCTGTCCTGAAAGAGCGTGAGCAATTTCAGGGTGAGGGCCTTCCCTCGAGGGCTATGAGCAGTTTCAAAGTGAGGGTCCGGCCTGGAGGACTGGGCGAGTTTCAGGATAAGTATCTGTCCTGGACAACGGTGAGCAGTTTCAGCCTCAAAGACTGTCCTGGAGGACTGTGACCAGTTTGTGGATGAGGGCCTATCCTGGAGGACTGTGAATATTTTCACGTTGAGGTCCTGTCCTCAAGCTTTTTTGGGCATTTTCAGACTGAGATTCTGTACTGGAGAAATGTGAACAGTTTCAGGGTGTTTGTCTCCCCTGGAAAACTGTGAGAACAGTCAGTGTGTGATTGTGTCTTGTGGGACTGTGAGCAGTTTCAGTGCGAGGATCTGTCCTGGGGAACTATGAGCAGTTTCAGAGTGTGGGTCTGTCCTGGAAGACTCTGAGCAGTTTCTGGGCAAGTGTCTGCCCTAGATGACTATGTGTCATTTCAGAATGAGGGTCTGTCCTGGGGAATTGTGAGTAGTTTCAGGGCGAGGGTTTTTCCTGGAGAGCTGTGCCCAGTTTCTGGGTGACGGTATGCCCTGGAAGGCAATGAGACATTTCAGAGTGAGGTTCTGTCCAGTTTCTAGTTAGATGTCTTCCTAGAGGGCTATCAGCAATTTCAGGGTGAGGTTTGTGCTGGAGGACTGCAAGCTGTTTCAGGGTGAGTTCCTGAGCTCGAGGAATGCGGGCAGTTTCAGGGTGAGGTTCTGTCCAGGAGGGCTGTGAGCATTTTCAGGGTGAGGGTCTGTGCTGTTAAAATGCACGCAGTTTCAGGTTGATTGCGAGCGATTTCGTGGAGAGGGTTTCTGTTGGAGGCATGCATGCAGTGTTGGAATGAGTATTTGGTCTCATCGACTGAGAGCAATTTAATTGTGACGGTCTGTGCTGAGCGATAGCAATCAGTTACACAGCGAAGGTATGCTCCTAAGAGTGTTCTCAGTTTCTGCCCTGGAGGTCTATAAACAGTTTCACTGTAAGTTTCTGATCTGGAATACTGTGATCAGTTTCAGATTGAGGATCTGTACCGGTGGTGCCTAAGCAGTTTCAGGTTGAGTGTAAGTCCTGGAGGGCAGTGAGCATTTTCCGGGTTCTGGATGGTTGTGAGAAATTTCGGGTGAGGGTCTGTCTTGAGAACTTGTGAACACAGTCAGGGTGAGTTTGTGGTCTGGGAATCTGAGCAGATTGAGAGTGAGAATCTGTCCTGGCAGAAGGTGAGCACTTTCAGGATGAGGCCCTGCCTTGCAGAATTGCGACCAGTTTCAGTGTGAAGTGTGTCTTGATGCCTGTGAGAAGTTTCAGGAGGAGGGTCTGTCCTGGAGAACTGTGAACAGTTTCAGGGTGAGCGTGTATCTTGGACGATCGTGAGCAGTTTCTGGGTGAGTACCCGCCCTTGAATATAATTTGCCATTTCAGAGTGAGGTTTTGTCCTGGAGAATTGCGAACAGATTCATGGTGAGTTTTTGGCCTTACTGTGAGCAGTTTCACGGTGAGCTTCTGTCCTGGTATCCTGTCTCAGTTTCTGGGTCAGGGTTGTCTTGGACGACTGTCAGCATTTTCAGGGTGTGGATCTGTCCTGGAGGGCCGTGAGCAGTTTCTGGATGAGGAGGGTCCTGGAGGAGTGTAAGCAGTTTCAGGGTGAGGGTCTGCGTTGGAGGACTGAGAGCAGTTTCAGAGTAAGGGACGATCCTGGAGGACTGCGAGCCGATATAAGGTGAATGTCTGTCTGGGGAAAGTGAACAGTTTCAGGGAGAGGATCTGTGCTGGAAGACTGCGAGCAGTTTCAGCATGATGGTCTGTTTTGGAGGACTGTGAGCAGTGTCAGGGAGCGTTCGGATTGAGGGTCGGTCCTAATGGACTGTGAAACAATTTCACAGTGAGGTGCTGTCCTGATGCACTGTCAACAGTTTCAGGATTAAAATCTATGCTGGAGGACTGCGAGCAGATTCAGATAACTGGACTGACATTATCTAAATTGATTGCGAGAAACGTTCTCCAGACGGGTTCCTGGGAAGACACGATTTCTGAGAGAAAATTGAAGGAACTGGGCTTAATAAATTCTGTGCGATAAAATGAAAGTCACCATAGTGCCACTGGACAACAGTGCTCTCTCTCTCATGAGACAGAGAGATGTCGTGGTGGTTGACCTGAGGGTCGGCCAAGGGATACGGTTCAGAATGACTAACCTTCATTGTCACCTCAGTCCGTGCAGGAATTGAACCTGCACTGTTCCTGTCACTCCACTTCAAAACGCAGCCAAACAGTCGACTGAACTAATCAACCACGAACCTCTGGGGTTTCCAGAAATAGAAGGTTATCAAATTGAATTATCACTTTTATATGAAGACGCTTGAGTCAACAATATTAAGTTTTGTTTTGAACGCATAATGGCTCTGGACCTGCGGATCGACTCAGTGTGGAGCATCCGAGATGCTGGGGGTATCGTAGTTAGCACATTTAGTGAACTGGTCGCAGTTAAGAAGTGATGAGGGAGACAGTGAATAGGTGAAAAGCAGGAAAAAAGGAGGAAGGCAGTGCAGGAGTCCCTACCGATTATCTCCCTCCAAAACAGGTATACCGTAAAGCTCATGACACCGTGGCGGGCACTGCTGTTCAGAAGGGCGCGAAAAAGACTCGCAGAGTTATAGTCATGGCGGATTTTACTGTAATGGGAGTAGATATGTGGTTCGGTGGCTGAAAACGGGATTCACGGATGGTATTTTGTCGCCCACATGTTTGGGTCAGGGATGTCACCGATCGGCTGCAGAGCATTCTAAAAGGTGAGGATGAACAGCCAGTTGTCTTGGTGCATATAGCCACGAACGATAGAAATGAAAAACGAGATGAATTCCTGAAAGCAGAATTCATGGAGTAGGACAGAAGTTAAAAAGGAAGACCTTAAAGGTAGTGATCTCGGGATCATTAACAGGGCCACGTGTGAGCCAGCGTAGAAATGAAAGAATACGCAGCATGAACACGTGTCTGAGGGATGGTGTAGGAGGGAGGGGTTCATATTTGTTGGATATTCGGACGGTTCTGGGGAAAGTGGGACTATTACAAATTGGACAGTCTACACCTGAAACAGAATTAATGTCCGTGGGGAGGTGTTAAACTAACGTGGCAGGAGGCTAGGAATCAGAAGAGAAGACAAGTAGACAGCGAGGTGGAAACTGGACATTGTAAGAATCATGAAGTTAGCATTAATAAGGGGAAGTGTAGGCAGAGAGTACATGAGCATCAAAGAACTGGTGTCCTGAAGTGCATATACTTTGATTCGAAAGGTATAGTGGGTAAGGCAGATGAACTTAAGACTTGGATTGGTGCCTGAGAGTATGATGTTATTGCAATCACAGGGACTTGATTGAAGGAAGGACATGATTGGCAGCAAGATACTCCAGACTATAGACGCATCGACCAGCACAGGGAGGAAAGTATAATGCGGGAGAGGAGTTGCATTGCTGGTCAGGGATGTGCTAAAGCAAGACATTGTGGAGGACTTGAGTTGTGAAGCATTATGGGTGGAGCTGAGAAATAAGAAGGGTGCAGTTACATTGTTGGGACTGGAGTACAGGCCTCCAAACAATGAGGGTGAGATAGAAGAACAAATAGGAAATAGGTTATGGACAGATGTAGAGGCAACAATGTTGTGGTGATGGGAGATTTCCCAACTTTTACTGGAGTCCACTTAGTGTCTAAGATCTGGATTGGGCAGTATTTGTAAGAAGCGTTCAGGAGAGTTTTCTATAGAAGCATGCCAATAGTCCGAAGAGGAGAAAGATCATATTGGACCTGATGTTGTGGAATGAGCCATTCCAGGTGTTAGAAATTGTGGTGGGGAATTTCTTTGGGAACAATGACCAAAATTCTCTAAGTGTTAGAATACTCGTAGACAAAGATGAGAGTCATCCTAAGGGAAAAGTACTAAACTGGGCCACGGCCAATTAAATAAAATTTAGGCAGGATCTCGAGAATGTAGATAGGACACAGCTATTTGGAAGGAAGTTCACATTTGAAATGTGGGAGGCTTTCAGAGTTAGATTAAAGATAGTGCAGGATAGGCATGTCCCATTGAAAGCAAAGGATAGGAAAGGCAAGATTTGTGAAACGTGGATGACAGGAGAAATCGTACGACTAGCCAAGAAGAAAAGGGAAGCGTACTTAAGGCCCAGGTAACGAAGAAGCGAACGGGCCCTGGAGGAATTTCTGGAGAGTAGGACGAGTTTTAAACGACGAAACAAGGAGGCTAAAAGAGGTCATGAATAGCTTTGACGAGCAGAATTAAGGAGAATCCCAAAGCCTTTCATTCTTCTATAAGAAGCAAGCGAGTAGCTGGAGGAAAGCTTGGTCCACTAAGGGATAAGGATGGAAGGCTGTATGCCGAAACTGAGAAATTGGGTGACATTCTGAATGAGTACTTTGCATCAGTGTTCACTGAGGAGAGGAACTTGATGAATGTTGTGATTAGAGACAGAAGTTTGATTCTTCTGCATCAAGTTGACATTCATAGGGAAGAAGCGTTGGGTAGCTTAGAGGTTATTAAGGTGGACAAATGCCCAGGAGCGGATGGGATCTGTACCAGGTTGCTGAGGGGAGGCAAGACAGGAAATAGCTGGGGCTTTGACAGATATCTTTATAGCATCCTTAAACACAGGTGAGGTGCTGGAGGACTGGAGGTTGCTCATGTTGTCCGCCTGTACAAAAAGGGTAATAGTGATATTCCGTGTAACAAAAGAGTCTGACATCAGTGATGGTAAAGTTGCTGGAAAAAGGTACTGAGGGATAAAATCTATTTATATTTAGAAAAGGGCTTATTGGTGATAAGCAATACGTTTTGTGCGGGGGATATCGTGCCTTACCAACTTAAGAGAGTGCTTTGAGGAAGTAACCATATTGTTAGATGAAGGAACGACTGTAGACGTGATGTACATGGACGTGGTCAAGGCATTTGATAAGGTTCCCTATGGTAATCTAATGGAGAAAGTGAAGTCACATGGTGTGCAGTGTGGTCGAGCTAGGTGGATAAAGAACTAGTTGAGCAACAGGAGACAGAGTGTAGTAGTTGAAGGGAGTGTCTCGAAATGGAGAAAGGTGACCAGTGGTGTTCCACAAGGATCGGTGCTGGGGCCACTGTTGTTTAATTTTCATAAATGTCCTTGAAGAGGGCACTATTGGTAGGATCAGCAGATTTGCTGATTACACGAAGATTGGTGGAGCAGCAGAAAGCAAAAGGGACTTTCAGATAATACAGGAGAATATAGATAGACTGGAGGGTTGGGATAAGAACTGGCAGATGGAGTTCAGTCCAGGCAAATGTGAGGCGATGCATTTTGGCAAGTCTAATTCTAGAGCAAACTGTACTGTAAACGGAAGAGCCTTGGGAAAAGTTAATGAGTAGAGAGGTCTGGGAGTTCAGTTCCATTGTACATGAAGTTTGCTGTAACGGTGAACAGAGTGGTCAAGAAGACATGGTATGTATGCCTCCATCAAATGGTTTAATTGGAAACACACTAGCGTTCAGAGCGACGCTCCTTCATCAGGAGATTGACAATCAAAGGAGCGTCGCTCCGAAAGCCGGTGTGCTTCCAATTAAACCTGTTGGACTATAACCTGGTGTTATATGATTTATAACTTTGTACACCCCAATCCAACAGCGGCATCTCCAAATCATGTCATCAAACGGGATATTGAGTATAAGATCTGGCAGTTCATGTTAAAATCGTACAAGACATTGATTCGGCCGCATTTAGAATACAGTGTAAAGGTTTACAAGGAAATTGCCTGGTATGGACGGTGCTAGCAATAAAAGCGAGGTTGTGTAAGTTAGGATTGCTTTCATTAGGAAGAAGGAGATGGGGAGGTGCTGATTGAAGTCTACAAAATGATGAAGGGTATAGACAGGATAGAAAGAGATAAGCTTTTTTCCCAGGGTGAAGGTTTCATAACGAGAGTTCAAGCTTTCAAAATGAGAGTTGAAAAGAATTAGGGGGCTACACGCGGCAAGACATTACACAAAGGGTGGTAGGCGACTGAAACGCGTTGCCAGCAGAGGTAGTAGAGGCAGGCACAGTAGATTAATTTAAGATGCGTCTGGACAGATGCATGAGTAAGTGGGGAGCAGTGAGATACAGATGGTTAGGAATTGGGCTACAGGGTTAGACAGTGGATGTGGATCAGCTCAGGCTTGGAGGGACGAAGCACTGTTCCAGGGCTGTAAAATTTCTTTGTTTACTTTACAAATGTTTCCGGTAGCTCGGGAATCGAGGACTGGGGGTCATAGTCTCAGAATGAGTAGATGAAAAACCCAGGTTGAGGGGAGGAGCATTTTCTTCATTCACACTGCTGTAAATCTATGAAATGCTCTATTCCAGTGAACTGTGGTTCCTCAGTCACCTAATGTTTCCAAATCAGGCGTTGGGAGTTTTCTATACATCAGAAATGAAAGGAAAGGAAATTAGTTTGGGAAAGTGCAACTGAGAGAGAAGACAGGAGGAATAATCTCAAATGCATGAATGGATGTCTGCACCTCCTATTTCTGATGCTCATTGAAATCAGTCTGGATCCCTCGTGCTGCTGCATGTTGGCATCAATCTTTCCTGAAATATCACTCAGACGTGAGCCAACAAAATCATGACCCAGACTCTGCTTACCACTGAGATTCAAATGTGGGCAGACAGTTTCTTTAAACGATATGAGCATAATCAGAATGAGCTAGCAGTTCAGTTTTAATGGGGAGAGTGGCTTCAGAATACAATGTATAAAAATGCTCCAGTCAGTCAATGGTTCTCTGCAAATCAGCACGAATGGATGCTGAGCACTACAGTAGCAAGCAGAGTCTAAGGTTCGTCAAAGAGACTTTCCTTAAATATTTGGCAGGGATTGGTACAAAGCGGATCTGAGAACTAAAACTATAAGAGAGGAGCACCTCGCTTTATAAAACAGTTTAAAAGGATTGTAAAATGGTGTAAACTGTTTTCTGCTCTTTCTAGCGGTTAAAGAAAATGAATCCCGGGCATTCACTTAAAAAAAAAAGAATCAATAAGTAACAATTTATTTGTCTAGCTCCAATAGTGAAAAAAAAACATTTAAACTATTAACAAACCAAGCAATTCCTCTCGAAACTCTGGCTATTCCCAAATAATGCAAGAGTCCAACGGTATGCTGTTCCAATGAGAAACATATCCCACTGATATAACAGTACAATACAATTTAACCCGTCGATATTATAGCTATATTATGTGTCTTCCATAAGCTTCGATATTCTTCTGACGTTTTCCTCTATACATAATGCCTTCTCCGATGTGGATACCCATGTTATTTAGATAATTTAAATAGTGCTTTCTATAGATGACAGTGACAGCCAATTTCTCTCTCTCTTATCAGCGCTAACTGCCACTCGCCAAAGTTAAGAGTCCTCAGCTCTCTCTCTCTCTCTCTCTCTCTCTTTCTCACTCTCCAGAGAGAGAGAGAGAGAGAGAGAGAGATGACTTTTAACTTTGGCAAGTGGCAGTTAGCTCTGTTCAGCTGCTCCCCTCTTTATACCCATGATCACATAACAATATTTCTTACAAAGGATTGGTTTTGTGCACTCAAATGCCACCAGATTGAAATTCAATTGCCTTTTAGTTTCAAAGTATTTGGTATAAAAGAATTGTCTGATTCCAGTTGTTGCGAAACTATCAAAACAAGGTTAAAATTTCCATCAGAGAGCAAATTAATGCATGCACCAATTTCAGAGCTGGCTGTATCCTGCAGGTACTAAAAGACGTTTTTATGTAAACCCTTTATCTCTTCAAAGGACCACACACGCTTCCACCCAGCCCCATCATTTTCACAAACTAATTTGACCTTCCAGCCCTCCACTTCAGTAGTACTCTGCACAACTTCGTTGCAGTACAAACAGCCTGCCTATCAACTATATGAGGGTGAGATTCCCAAGATTTAGACCTTAAAAACCTTACCTTTGAGTTACAAGACAGACTTTCTCTTGTCAATTTCCAGCTGCAGGACTGGACTGCCATAGCTTAATGTTCGTCTTCAATTTGATATTCATCCTGAGTAGGATTTCAATTAAAAACAACATGTTGTAAACATAATGGTCTACTTACGCACAACTACACTGTGCTGACACCAGTAAAGGACAGGGAATTATTCTCCTACTGTCTCTGAGTGAAAAACGTTTAGTCCTGGCAGAGTGTGCCAGCATAATTCAATACTTGCTGTTGCAGCTGACTTCGGAGAAACTGAGGAGTGCAGATGCTGGTGAGTCAGAATTGATCAAGTGTGGTAGTGGGAAAAAACGGGCAGCAGATCAGGCAGCATCTGAGGAGATTAAAAGTCGATATTTCATGTATAACCATTTTTCAAGACTGGGGAGAGGGAAGGGGGCTGAGAAAGAATTGAGTGTGTGGGTTGGAGGTGAGGATGAAGGTCATAGGAAAGATGGAAAGTTCATCAAAATAAATGAGTCAACTTTAGATTTAAGATAAGGACTTAGTGCTTAATATTTTTAACAAAAAAGTGGTTTACATATTTTTTGTCGCACTTATATACCTCGAAATGTCCTGTGTACAAACATCACAATGACTCAGTCATAAGTGTTACTGCCTTTCCGTGCCAGAAATCGGTGTTGAATTCCAGCTTCGGGCAGCTGTGCGGGGATTGCACATTCTGAATGTTTCTAGGTGGATTTTTTTTCTCCTGGTGCTCGAGATTCCTCCTACAATGCAAATATGTGCAGGTTAGGTGGATTCGCCTTGTTAAATTGGACACAGTGTCTAAGGATGTCTGGATTAAATGAAATAGCCAAGGGAAATGCATGGTTACAGGGATAGGTTCAGGGTTTGCGTACGTGAGATATGCTGTTTGGAGGGTCAGCGTACACTTGTGAGGCAGATTGGTGTTTTTCCAAACTGCACGAACTCTATAAATATCTAATGATCATCAGAAAGAAGCCCAGAAATATAGTAGCATTAAAAACCAACCATTATAGTTACATAGAAATTAACTGGTAATGATACAAGAGATCTCTTTTCACACACATCAGGCAGGTTGACACCATTTATCTATTGTGAATGTGTGGATGTAGAGTGACGATGTGATTATTTACAAAGCCTACCCTACAGATACACTCTTGTTATTAACATTTTATCGACAATTGAATAGAACAGGGATCAGTGGCCCAAAGACTTTGGCTCATTCCTTGGCATAAATCACAACAAAATTCCTCAACTGTGTTTCTTTGTGAATTTTCTGGTGTGCTGTCAGTCAAGATGACTGAGTGAATCCCTTCCCACAATCAGAGCAGGTAAACGGTTTATTTCCTTTGTGAACTCACTGGTATCTCAATAGGTTAGATGAGCAAGTGAATCCCTTCCCAAAATGAAATCAGGTGAATGGTCTATTCAAAGTGTGAATGCGCTGGTGTCTCAGGATGTAGTTCGAATCAGCAAAGCCTTTCCCAACACGGGGAGAAAGTGAGGTCTGCAGATGCTGGAGATCAAAGTTGAAACTTTATTGCTGGAACAGCACAGCAGGTCAGGCAGCATCCAGGGAACAGGAGATTCGACGTTTCGGGCACAGGCCCTTCTTCAGGAATGAGCAGAGAGTGTTCAGCAGGAGAAGATAAAAGGTAGGGAGGAGGGACTTGGAGGAGGGGAGTTGGAAATGTGATAGGTGGATCCCTTCCCACAATCAGAGCAGGTAAACGGTTTATTTCCTTTGTGAACTCACTGGTATCTCAATAGGTTAGATGAGCAAGTGAATCCCTTCCCAAAATGAAATCAGGTGAATGGTCTATTCAAAGTGTGAATGCGCTGGTGTCTCAGGATGTAGTTCGAATCAGCAAAGCCTTTCCCAACACGGATCAGGTCAAGAGTCTCTCTCCAGTGTGAGCTCGCTGGTCTTTAAGCAGTGTCGATGAGTGACTGAATCCTTTCCCACAATCAGAGCAAGTGAACAGTCTCTCCACAGTGTGAACCCATTGCTGCATCAGCAGGCTGGATGACTGAATGAATCCTTTCCCATACTTGAAGCAGGTGAATGGTCTCTCCCCAGTGTGAACTCGTTTTTATTTAAGCAGGCCGGATGACTGAATGAACCATTTCCCACAACTGGAACACATGAATGGCTTCTCTCCAGTATGGACTCGCTGATGTTCCTTCAGGTTAGATGACTGTGTAGATCCATTCCCACAATCAGAGCAGATGAATGGCATCTCCACAGTGTGATTGCGTTGTTGAGTTTACGGCTGGCATACATAAAAAAGCCTTTCCCACAAATCCCATTTTTCTATGGTCTCTTCCCATTTCACTACCCTCACATCCAGCCTCACAACCCTCCCTGTTACTGGCATCCCATTCAAACTCAAACACTCACTGTCAAAGACACCTCATCCAGCCTCACATCCCTCCCTGTCGCTGTCATTTCATCCAGCTTCCCAAGCCTCCCTGTTACTGTAATCTCATCTACCCACACAACCCTCCCTGTTACTGTCATCTTATCCAGCCTCACAACCCTCTCTATCAATGTCATCGCATCCAGTCTCACAGCTCTCCCTGTGTGTGTTATTTATCCAGTCTCACCGACCTCCCTGTCATTTTGATCTCATCCCTCTCTGTCATTAACATCTCATCCAGGTTCACAACTCACCCATCACTGTCATCGCGACAAGCATCACTCCCCTTCCTATCTCTGTCATCTCATCCAGCCTCAGAACCCACCCTGTCATTGTCACCTAATCAAAATGCACGAATCTCTCTACAGCTGTCATCTCATCCAGCCTCATATCCCTCCCTATCACTGTCACCTCATCTGGACTCACAAGTCGCCCTGATACTGTCATCTCAACCAGCCTCACATCCCTTCTTATCACTGGCATCCCATCCAGGCTCACCACCGTCCTTATCAGTCATCTCATCCAGCCTGACAAACCTCCCTCTCACTTTCATATTATCCAGTCTAAAACTCTCACTCCTACTGCTACCTCATCCAGCGGCACGACCCTCCCTGAAACTGTCACCTAATCTAGCCTCTCAACCCTCCCTAACAGTCATTTCAGCCAAGCCCCTGTCACTGACATCTCATCCAACCTCACACCGCTCCCTACTACTGTCATCTCATCCAGCCTCAAGACCCTCCCAATCATGTCCTTTCATCCAGCCTCACAAACCTCTCTTTCACTGACACCTCATCCAGCTTCCCAAGCCGCCCAGTGACTGTCAGCTCATGCAGCTCTACAAACCTCTGCATCACTGTCATTTCATCCAACCTCACAACCTTCTGTCACTGCCATCTCATCGAACCTGAAAACCCTCCCTGTCATTGCCAGCTCACACAGTTTCAAATCCCTACCGAGCACCTCCAGCTCATCGATCCTCAAAATCCTCCCTGTTGCTGTCATCGCAACCAGCCTCACAAACCTTACGAACTTTTTATTATTATTCAACTTCACCACCCTCCATGTGGCTATCACTTCATCAATCTTCAAAACCCTCCCTGCCCCGTCATTATGCATTCTCAGATCAATTTCTGTCAGTGGCATTGCATCTAGTTGCATTACCATCCCTAACACTGTTTTCTCAACAAGCATCAGAACCCTTCTTCTTGCTGACATCTCATCCAGACTCACAACCTTCCCAATCACTGTCACCACATCTAGCCTCACAACACTAACGTTTACTGTCATTTCATGCAGCTACACAACCCAACCTATTACTGTCATCTTATCTAGCCTCACAACGGGCAGCACGTTGGCTCAGTTGTTAGCACTGCTGCGTCACAGCACCAGGGACCCGGGTTGAATTCCAGTGTTGGGCGAGTTTGCACATTCTCCCCGTGTCTGTGTGAGTTTCCTCCGGGTACTCAGGTTTCATCCTACAGTCCAAAGATGTGCAGGTGAGGTGAATTGGCTATGCTAAATTGCCCGTAGTGTTAAGGGAATGGATCTAGATGGGTTGCCCTTCGTAGGGTCGGTGTAGACTCGTTGGGCCGAAGAACCTGTTTCCACACTGTCGGGAATCTAAAGAACAAATTCGCCCAGTCGCTGTCATCTCATCCAGCCACACAACTCTCCTTATCACAGTTATGCCTTGCAACCTGACAGAAAATTCTGTCAATGTCATTTCATCCAGTGACATTACCCTCCCCATTATTGCCACCTTTTTCAAGACTCACGACCCTTTATTTCACTGTAATCTCATTCAACCTCACAGCTCTCCCTAACACTGTCAACTCATTATTTCTCACAACCCTCCCGATCACTGTCACCACATCCAGCCTCACAAGCCTCCCTAGCACTGTCACCTCATCCCGTCTTAAAATCCTCCTGATCACTGGCATTTGTTAATGCTTCACCACTGGCCCTATTCCTGTCATCTGATCCAGCCTCACAATCCTCCAGTTCACTGTCACGTCATCCAGTTTACAGCACTCTGTCGCATTGTTCCACATCCAGCCTCAGGCACCTCCAAGTCACTGTCATCTCAACTAATCTCACAATCCTCCCTATCACTGTTATCTCATCCAGCCTCATAGCCCTCCCTTATCAGTGACATCTCTAGAACTGTCACATCGTTCCCTATCACTATCATCTCATCCAGCCTCAAACAACACCTTGTCACTGGCATCTCACCCAGCTTAGCACCCCATCCTATCACTGTCATCTCATCCAGCCTCAAATCCTCCCTATCACTGTCGACCCATCCAGCCTCAAACCGTCCCTGTCGTTGTTACCTCATTCAGCCTCAAATCTCTCCCTATCACTGTCATCTAATCCAACGTCACAAACGTTGTTGTCACTTCATCCAGCCTGACAACCCTCCCTGTCACTGTCAGCTCACTAAATCTCAAAAAGCTCGTGCTCATGTAGCCGAGCTGAAAATGTGTTGCTGGAAAAGCGCAGCAGGTCAGGCAGCATCCAAGGAACAGGAGAATCGACGTTTCCGGCATAAGCCCTTCATTCCTGAAAAAGGTCTTATGCCCGAAACATCGATTCTTCTGTTCCTTGGATGCTGCCTGACCTGCTGCGCTTTTCCAGCAACACATTTTCAGCTCTGATCTCCGGCATCTGCAGCCATCACTTTCTCCTCATGTAGCCGATCCAGCCTCAAATATATTTCCGTTTTGTCATCCCATCCAACTTGAAAACCCTCCGTTACACTGTCATCTCATCCTGCCTCGCAACTGTCCATTTCAATGTCGCACATTCGGCCTCACTGCCCTCCCTTTAACTGTCATCTCATCCAGTCTCTCATCCCTCCCCGTCGATGTGTCTGTCAGTTCATCCAGACTCACTACCCTCCCTGTTTTTGTCACCTTATCCTGCCTCATACCCCTTCCTTTCACTGTCATCTCATCCAGGCTCACAACCGTCCCTATTACTGTCATCTCATCCAGCATCACAAACATCTCTGTTGCTGTCACCTCATCCAGCCTCACGACCTTCCCTGTCACTCTCAGCTCATCAAGTCTCAGAAAGCTCACGTGTATATCATCTCATTCAACCTCAAACACTTTTCTCTCACTTTCATCTCAACCAGCTACACAACTCTCCCTATCAGTGCCTGTCATATTATCCTGACTCACAACCCTCCCTGTCACTGTCACAACACTTCCTGTCACTGTCACCTCAACCCATCTCATGGTAATGTCGCACATTCAGCCTGACAGCCTTCCCTGTCACTGTCCTGTCATCCAGACTCATACACAATTTTGACGCCGTCTTCTCAACCAGCTTCGCAGCCCAAATTTTCACTGAGTCTCATCAGCGTCACACACAGTCCCATCAGTGTCTTTGTCACTTCATCCAGATTCAAGGCCCTCCCTGTCACTGTCACCTCATCCATCCTCACACCCCTCCCTGTTACTGTCATCTCAACAAACCTCACAATTGTCTCTTTCAGTGTTATCTCATCCCACCTCACAATCCTCCTTAGCAAATTCACATCAGGATGCCTCACAACCCATCTATCATTTTCATCTCACCCAGCCTCACACCTCTCCCAGTAACTGTGTCCCATCCAGCCAAATAAACCTCTCTGCGACTGTCGCACCGCCAAAGCCTTACAACACTTCCTAATATTGTCATCTCACTAGCTTTACTCCCCTCCCTAGCTCTGTCATCTCAATTGAAACTTTGATCTCCAGCATCTGCAGACCTCACTTTCTCCTCAATTGAAATCGAAACTCTTTCTATCACTGTTATCCCGTCCAGGCTCACATTACTCCCTATCACTGTTCCCTCATCCAGCCTCACAACTCGCCCTGTTACTGTCATCTCATCTAGCCGCAAACCCTCACTGTCACTACCTTTTCATCCAGTCTCACAACTCATGCTGTCAATGAAATCTCATCCAGCTACAAAGCCCTCCCTGTCACTGTCACCTCACACAGCCTCTTTGTGACTGTTACCCCATTCGGCCGCAATACCCTCCCTATCGCTGTCTTTTCTTCAAGTCTTCGAACACTCCAGACCACTGCCAACTTATTAAAAATCACATCGCTCACTGCTACTGTCAACTCATCCAGCCTCACAAATATCCGTGACTGTCATGTCAAACAGCCTCAGAACCTTCCCCATCACGATCATCTCATCCAGCCTCACAACCCTCCCTGTCACTATCATCTTATCCAGCCTCACAACTCTCTCTGTCACTGTTATGTCATTCAGCCTCAAATCCCTCCCTATCACATCCATCTCATTCGACTTCACAAATATCTGTTACTGTCACCTCATCCAACCTCACAACCCTCCCTGTCACTGGCAGCTCATCAATTCTCACGAAGCTCATGGTCATGAATCCCATCCAGACTCAGACACACTTATATTTTGCCATCCCATCCAGCCGCAAAATCCTCCCTGGCACGGACATGTCATCCAGCCTCAGAATCCTACCTATCACTGTTATCTCTTCCAGCTTCACAACCGTCCATGTCATTGTCACACATTCAGGCTCGCAGCTCTCCTTCTGACTGCCATCTCATTCGACCTCACACCCCTACACGTCCCTGTCTCTATCTCTTCAAACAGTCTCACTACCCTCCCTAATTGTCATTTCAGCCAGCCTCACAACCATCTGTCATTCCATCTCATCATGCCTCACAACCGTGCATGTCAGTGTCAGAAACACAGCCTCACAGCCCATCTGTCACTGTCATATCATCCCACCCCATTCCTGTCTCTGTCTCTTCATTCTGCCTCACTATCTGTCATCTCATTCACCCTCTCAACCCTCCCTGAAATTGTTATCTCATCCTGCCGCACAACTGTGCATGTCAGTGTCAGACACTCAGCCTCACGACTCTTTCCATCACTGCCATCTCATCCACCCTCAAAATGCTCCCTGTTATTGTCATCTCATCAAACCTCACAATCCTCCCTGTCACTGTCACTTCATCCAGCCTCACAACCCACCCTGTCATTGTCATCTCATCGAGCAATGCAACCCATACCTTCACTCTCATCTCTTCCAGTCTCACAACTCTCCCAGCAGTCATGTTATACAGCCTCTCATCCTCTCTGTCACTGTCATTTCATTCAGCCTCACAACCCTACCTCTCAGTGACATCTCTTCCAGGCTCAGAAAGGTCCTGCCACTGAGATGGCAGCTTCACACCTTTCCTTGTCACTGTCACCTTATCCAGCCTCACAACTCGCTCGGTCGCTGCCATCTCATCCAGCCTCAGAATCCTCCCTGTCACTGCTACCTCATCCAGCCTGAGACACCTCCCTGACATCATCACCTCAATCATCCTGACACCAAATTCTACCAGTGTCACCTCATCCTGTCTCACAACTGACCCTCTGACTGGCATCTCATTGAGGCTCACAACTCGCTGGATCACTGTCATGTCATTCAGCCTCACAACCCTCCTTATCCCTGTCAAATCATCAAGCCTCACATCTATCCCTATCACTGTCACCTCATCCGGCCTCATCCAGCCTCATAACCCTCCCTGGGAGAAAGTGAGGACTGCAGATGCTGGCGATCAGGGCTGAAAGATGTGTTGCTGGAAAAGCGCAGCAGGTCAGGCAGCATCAAAGGAGCAGGAGAATCGACGTTTCGGGCATAAGCCCTTCTTCAGGAATGAGGAGGGTGTGCCAAGCAGGCTAAGATAAAAGGTAGGGGGCAGGGACTTGGGGGAGGACCGTTGTGAATGTGATAGGTTTGAAGGAGGTTAAGGTGAGGGTGTTAGGCCAGAGAAGTGGTAGGGGCGGAGAGGTCGGGAAGAAGATTGCAGGTAAAGAAGGCGGTGCTGAGTCCGAGGGTTGGGAATGAGAAAAGGTGGGGGAGGGGAAATGAGGAAGCTGGAGAAATCTGCATTCATCC
>NC_057730.1:244927-259717 GCF_004010195.1 Chiloscyllium plagiosum | reverse complement strand
TCTGTTTGGAGGTGGCGGAAATGACGAAGGATGATATGATGTATCTGGAGGTTGGTGGGGTCGTTGGTGAGGACCAGTGGGGTGCTGTCCTGGTGACGATTGGAGGGGCGGGGTTCAAGGGCGGAGGTGCGGGAAGTGGAGGAGATGTGGTGGAGAGCATCGTCAGCCACGTCTGAGGGGAAATTGCGGTCTTTGAAGAAGGAGGCCATCTGGGTTGTTTGGTATTGAAATTGGTCCTCCTGGGAGCAGATGAGGCGGAGGCGAAGGAATTGGGAATATGGGATGGCGGTTTTACAGGGAGCAGCGTGGGAGGTGGTGTAATCTAGGTAGCTGTGGGAGTCAGTCGGGTTATAGAAAACCCTCCCTGTCACTGCCACCTTATCCAGCCACACAACCAACACTATCATTGACATCTCATCGAGCCACACAAATCTCCCTATCACTATCATCTCATCGAGCCACACATGCCACTGCGGCGTTCTTCTCATCCAGCCACACAGTCGTCCATGTTACCGTTGTCTCCTGCAGCCTCACAACTTTCCCTCTCAGTGGTATCTCATCCAGCCTCAGAATTCTCCCGATCACTGTCATTTAATACAGCCTTACACATCTCCTTGTCATTGTCATCTCAATCATCCTCACAACCCTTCCTATCGTTGACACCTCATTCCGTCTCGCACACCTTCTTGTCGCTGTTATCTCATCCAGCCTTGCAACCACCTCCCCTCCCCGGAACTGTCATCTCATCCAACCTCACAACCATCGCTGTCGCTGACAATTTACCCAGCCTCACGACCCTCCATGATCCTCTCATTCAGACTCACCACCCTTCCTCTCACAGTCATCTTTTCCAGCGTAACAGCCGTCACTTCCACATTCACCTCAATCAGCCTCACAACCATCCCTATCACTGTCGTATCATTCAGCATAAACACCCTCCTGCCACTGTCACCTTATTCAGAATCACAACCCTTCCTGTCACTGTCATCTCATCCAATCTCACAACACTCCCTGTCTCTGTCATCTCATCCATCGACACCAACCTCCCTGTCACTGTCATCTCATCAGACCACAAAAACCTCCCTGTCGCTGTTGTGTCATTCAGCATAAACACCCTCCGTGGCACTGTCACCTTATCCAGTCTCACAAGCCTTCCTGTCAATGTCACCTCATCCAAACTAACAACTCTTCCAGACACTGTCACCTAATGCAGACTCACAACTCTCCCTGACACTGTTATGTCGTCCACCCTCACGGTTCTCCCTGTCACTGACATCTCATGGAGCAATACGAAATTCCCTGCCACTGTCATATCATTCAGCCTCACAACGTTTCCCAGCTACTGTAACCTCATACAGCCTCGGATATCTCTCTATTACTTCCATCTCATCTAGCCTCAAAGCCTACCCTTTTACTGTCAGCTGATTGAGGCGCACAACCTTCCGTGTCACTGTCACTTCATCCGGCATCACAACCCTCCCTGTCATTGTCATCTCATCAGGGACACAAACGTCCCTACCACTGCCTTCTCATCTAACGTTACAACCCTCCCTGTCACTGTCAATTCATCCAGGCTCACAATTTACCTGGTCACTTACACCTCAGCTAACCTCACAAAACGCCTGTCACTGTTCGCTTATCCAGCCTCGGAACCCTCCCCATCACTGTCACCTCAGGCAATCTCACAACCTTCCCTATCACTGTTATCTCATCGAGCCACACAAACCTCACGATGGCGATCTTCTCATCGAGCCTCACTGACCTCCCCGACACTTTCATCTCATGCAGCCACACAACACTCCCTTTCACTGTCATCTCATCTAGCCTCACATTCTTCCCTATCACTGTTATCACATCCAGCCTCAAAAATCTCCCTGTCCCTGTCGTCTCAGTCATTCTCGCTCCCCTTCCGATCACTATCACCTCATTCCATCTAACAACACTCGCTGTCACTAACATCTCCTCCAGCGATACGATCCTCTCTATGACAGTCACCACATCCACCCTCACCCCCCCCGGCACTGTCGCCTCATCCAGTCTCACAAGCCTACCTGGCAGTGTCATATCTTGCAGCCGAACTATACTTCCTGCCACTGTCACCTCATCTAGGCTCACTGCCTTCTCAGCCACTGTCACCTCTGACAGCGTCACAAATCACCCTATCATAGTCATCACATCCACACTCGCAAACTTACCTGTCACGGTCATCTCATCCAGCCACTCAACCCTCTTTGCAATTGTCATCTCATCCAGCCTCAAAAGTTATCCAGTCACTGTCGCTTTGTACAGCCTTACAATCTTCCCTGCCACGGTCATATCATCCAGCGATATGAACACCCTTATCTCTGTCATTCTCATCAAGCCTCAACGACCTCCCTTCACTGTCATCTCATCCAGCCTCAGAACCCTCCCAATCACTGACATCTCATCCAGTCTCACTAAACGTCCCTGTCAGTGCCATATCATCCAGCCAAACCACACTTCCTCCTCCGTCATATCATTCAATCTCTCAGCCATTCCTGTCAGTGTCATCTCATCTCGCCTCATAACTCTCCCTGTCACTGTCAATTTATCCAGTCTAACTACTCTCCTTATCCTGGGTGTCCTCTCACCCAGAGTCTCTCCGTCCCTGTCACAGCCATCTCTTCCAGCCTCTCAACACTCACTGCCAATGTCACCTCATCCAACTTTATAACCGTCCATGACACTGTCATCATATCCAGAATCAAAACCTTTCCTTTCACTCTCATCTCAAATGTCCCTGTCACTGTGATCTCATCCAGGATTACGAACCGCCGTGCTAATGTCATATCATTCAGCCTCGTAATCCTCCCTGCCACGATCAAGTTATCCAGCCTCCCCCTATCGCTGTTATCTCATCTAGCCTCACAACACTCCCAATGACATCCGTCTCATCCAGTTTGACAGGCACTGTTATTCCCAGCTTATCCAGCCTCACTGTCATCTCATCCCCAATCTCACACCCTCCCCGACACTGTCAACTCATCAAGATCAAAACGTTCGTTGTTACGGAAATCTCAACCAGCATCAGAACCTTGCTGGTCACTAACATCTCATACAGTCTCACAGCCCTCCCTGGCATTACAACTCATACAACCTCATATATCTTCCTGTATCAGCAATCTCAATCATCCTCACACCCCGACCTATCACTGTCAACTCATTCTGTCTCACAATGCTCCTTACCACTGATAGTTTATCAATCCTCAGCTTCCTGTATTTCATTGACATCACATCCACCCTCACAATTCTCCCTGTCACTGTCATCTCGTCAAGCGTCACAAACCTCCCTATCATTGTCATCACATTCAGACTCTCAACCCTCCCTGTCAGTGTCTTCTCAACCAGCCTTTCTACCGTACATGTCATAGCCTCACAAGCCTCGCTATCACTGTCACCGCAAAGAGCCACACAACTGTCTCTGACACTGACATCGCATCAAGCATCAAAACCCTTCCTGTTACTGTCATCTCATCAAAATTCACAAACCTCATTTACACTGTCATCTCATTCTGATTCACAGCCCTCCCTGACACTGCCATCTCATCCACACTCACAAAACGCCCTTGCACTATGGTATAATTCAGACTGAACACCGTCCCTGTCACTATCACTTTGTCCAGCCTCGCAACACTTTCTGCCACTTTCGTCTCATGTAGACTCACTACACTCCTTGCCACTCTTATCTCGTTTACTCTCATAGCCAACCCTATCATGGTCATCTCATCGATCCTCACGGTACACTCACCCTGTCACGTTCACCTAACAAACCTCCCTAACACTGCCATCTCATCAAGCCACAAAAACCGTAATGTGACGATCTTCTCATCGAGACTCACAGACCTCCCTGTCACTGTCGTCTCATTCAGCCTCAAACACTCCCTCTCAGTGACAAGTCACCTAGACTTACAACCCTCCCTGTCACTGTCGCTTCATTCAGCGACTCAACATGCACATTACTGTCATCTCATCGAGCCACTCAACCTCACTGTGACGATCTTCTCATCGAATCTCACCGAGCTCCCTGCCTCTGTCGTCAAATGCAGCCTCACGGCACTCTCTCCCAGTGAAATCTCATCCAGCCTCACAGCCTTCCCTAACATTCTCATCTTATCCAGGCTCACGCATCTCCCTATCACTGAGATCTCAATCATCCTCACAGCTCTACCTAACACAGTCATTTCATTCCGGCTAACAACCATCCCAACACAGTCACGACTTGCAGCCTCACAGCCCTCCTTTTCACGGTCATCTCATTTTGCCTCACAACCTCCCTTTCACTGTCACCTCATCTAGCCTCACAGCCTCCCTATCACTCCCTTTCCGTGTCATATCATGCAGACTGATAACACGTCCTGCTGCTGTCACATCATCCAGGCTCACAATCATCCCTGACAATGTCGCCACATCTAGCCCCAAATCAATTCCTGTCATTGTCACCTCATGGAAACTCAAAATCCTCACTGACCATGTCATCTCATGCAGACTCACAGCACTCCCAGACAATATCATTACACCCACTCTCATTACACACCCTGTTACTGTCTTTTCATCCAGCGATACGATCCTCCCTTGCACTGTCATGTAATTCAGCCTCACAAACATTCCTGCCCTATCAATTCATCCAACCCTTTTATTGTCATCGCATCCAGCCACACATTCTTTCATGTTACTGACATCTCAACCAGCTTCACAAACCTCCCTCTCATCGTCATCTCATCTGTCCTCACAAAGCTCCTTAACTGTGCCGTCAGTTCCAACTTCACAACCCTCTCTGTCACTGTCATCTCAACAAGCGTCACAACCCGCCTTATCGCTGGCATCTCATCCGGCCTCACAGCAGACCCTGCCAAAGTCACCTCATCCAGGCTCACATCCCTCCCTAGCATTGCCAGGGCATCCGGTCTCTCATCCCTCCCTGTCACTTCCAGATCACACAACCTCCTAGCCCACCCTGTCACGGTCGTCTCATCAAGACTCACAACACTCCATGTGAATGCCACCTAGCACAGCTTCACAACTCAACCTGCCACTGCAATCACATCCAGCTTCACACCATTTGCAGTCAATGTCATCTTAGCCTGCCTCAGATGACTACCTATCACTGTAATCACATCTAGCCTCACACCCACCCTACGATCCTCCCTTGCACTGTCATCTCATCCAGACACACAACCCTCCCTCTCATTCAGCCTCATAAACAACATGTCACTGAAATATCATCATTCTCACTTTAGTCCTTATCACTGACAAACCATCGAGCTTACAAAAGCTTCCCTGTCACTGTCATCAAAACCAGCCTCTCACACCTCCCTGACACGGAAATCTTCACATGCCTCACACCGCATCCGTTTACTGACACCTCAAGCAAACTCACAATCCACCTCAACGCTCTGATCTTCTCCAGTCTCACATCTCTCCCTATCACTGTAATCATATCCAGCCTCACATGTCTCTGTCACTGTTATCTCATCCAACCTCACAGCCCTCTCTATAAGTGTTACCTCATTCAGCGACACAATCCACCCAGTCACTGCCATCCTATCCAGCCTCACAAGCCTCCCTGTATTTGTGGTATAATCCAGCCTGAACACCGTCCCTGTCACTGTCACTTTGTCATGCCTCGAACACTTTCTGCCACTTTCATCTCATGTAGACTCACTACACTCCTTGCCACTCTTATCCCGTTTAGTCTCACAGCCAATCCTATCATTGTCATCTCATCGATCCTTACGGTACACTCACCCTATCACGTTCACCTAATTTAGCCTAACAAACCTCCCCATCACTGCCATCTCATCAAGCCACAAAAGCCTTACTGAGGCTATCTTCTCATCGAGACTCACAGACTTCCCTGTCACTGTCGTCTCATTCAGCCTCAAACACTCCCTCTCAGTGACAAGTCGCCTAGACTTACAATCCTCCCTGTCACTGTCGCTTCATCCAGCGACACTAAACTCCCTGTAACTGTGTACTCATTCAACGACACAACAGCCAATCACTGTCATCTCATCGAGCCACACAACTGCAACGTGACGATCTTCTCATCGATGCCCACTGACCTCTCTGCCACTGTCATCTCATCCAGCCTCACAGCACTTCCTCTCAGTGACATCTCATACAGCCTCACTTACTGTCCTGTCACTGTCATCTCATTCAACGACACAAAACTCCCTGTCACTGTCATCTCATACAGCCTCACAATCCCCCTTGTCACAGTGGTATAAATCAGCCTGCACACCGTCCCTGTCACTGTCACTTTGTCCAGCCTCGCAACCCTTCCTGTCGATCTCATCTGATCGAGACTCACTTCCGCCTTGTCACTCTTATTTCGTCTAGTCTCACACTCAACCCTATCATTATCATCTCATCCATCCTCACGGTATACTCTCCCTGTCACGGTCAACTAATTCAGTCTCGCAAAACACCCAATCACTGCCGTTTCATCGATCTACACAAACGTCACTGTGACAATCTTCTCATCGAGACTCACAGATCTCCCTGTCACGGATGTCTCGTCCGGCCACAAACATTCCCTCTCAGTGACAAGTCACCGAGCCTCACAACCCTCCCTGTTACTGTCGCCTCATCCAGCGACAACAAACGCCCTGTCATTGTCATCTCATCCAGCTTCACAACGATTCCTGTCACTGTCACCTCGTCCAACGACACAACGTGCACATTACTGTCATCTCATCGAGCCAGTCAACCTCACTGTGATGATCTTCTCATCGAATCTCACCGAACTCCCTGCCTCTGTTGTCAAATCCAGCCTCACAGCACTCTCTCTCAGTGAAATCTCATCCAGCCTCACAGCCGTCCCTAACATTCTCATCTTATCCAGGCTCACGCAGCTCCCTATCACTGAGATCTCAATCATCCTCACAGCTCTACCTAACACAGTCATTTCATTCCGTCTAACATCCATCCCTACCACAGTAACGACTTGCAGCCTCACAGCCCTCCTTTTCACTGTCATCTCATTTTGCCTTACAACCTCCCTGTCACTGTCACCTCACCTAGCCTCACAGCCTCCCTATCACTGTCAATTCATCCAGCCTCACGATCCTCCCAATCAGTGTCCTCTCATCCAGCCTCACTACCCTCCCTGACACTGTAATCTCTTCCAGCCTCACAAGACTCCCTATTACTGTCACCTCAGTCAGTCTCACAATCCTCCTTATTGCTCTCATCTCATCCAGTCTCACAAACCTCCCTTTCCGTGTCATATCATGCAGACTGATAACACGTCCTGCTGCTGTCACATCATCCAGGCTCACAATCATCCCTGACAATGTCCCCACATCTAGCCCTAAATCAATTCCTGTCATTGTCACCTCATGGAAACTCACAATCCTCACTGACCATGTCATCCCATGCAGACTCACAGCACTCCCGGACAATATCATTACATCCGCTCTTATAACACACCCTGTCAATGTCATCTCATCCAGCGATATGATCCTCCCTTCCATTGTCATGTAATTCAGCCTCACAGACCTTCCTGCCACTATCAATTCATCCAACCCTTTTATTGTCATCGCATCCAGCCACACATTCCTCCATGTTACTGACATCTCATCCAGCTTCACAAGCCTCCCTCTCATCGTCATCTCATCCGGCCTCACAAATATCCTTAACTGTGCCTTCAGTTCCACTTCACAACCCTCTCTGTCATTGTCATCTCATCCAGCGTCACAACCCTCCTTATCGCCAGCATCTCTTGTGGGCGCACGTTGGCACAGTGGTTAGCACTGCTGCCTCACAGCGCCAGAGACCCGGGTTCAATTCCCGACACAGGCGACTGACTGTATGGAGTTTGCACGTTCTCCCCGTGTCTGCGTGGGTTTGCTCCGGTTTCCTCCCACAGTCCAAAGATGTGCAGGTCAGGTGAATTGGCCGTGCTAAATTGCCCGGAGTGTTAGGTAAGGGGTAAATGTAGGGGTATGGATGGGTTGCGTTTTGGCGGGTCGGTGTGGACTTGTTGGGCCGAAGGGCCTGTTTCCACACTGTAATGTAATGTAATCTAATCTAATCTCATCCGGCCTCACAGCAGACCCTGCCAAAGTCACCTCATCCAGGCTCACATTCCTCCCTCGTCTTGCCAGATCACACAACCTCCTAGCTCACCCTGTCATGGTCATCTCATCAAGCCTCAAACACTCCATGTCAATACCGCCTGGCACAGCTTGACAACTCAACCTGCAGTCAATGTCATCTTAGCCTGCCTCAGACGACTACCTATCACTGTAATCACATCTAGCCTTATACCCTTTCCAGTCACTGTCATCTCATCCAGACACACAATCCTTCCTGTCACTGCCATCTTATTCAGCCTCATAACCACCATGTCAGTTAAATATCATCATTCTCACTTTAGTCCTTGTCACTGTCATACCATCCAGTTTACAAAATCTTCCCTGTCACTGTCATCTAAACCAGCCTCTCACACCTCCCTGACACGGAAATCTTCACATGCCTCACACAGCGTCCGTTCACTGACACTTCATGCAAACTCACAATCCACCTCAACGCTGTAATCTTCTCCATTCTCACATTTTGGGCGGCACGGTGGCACAGTGGTTAGCACTGCTGCCTCACAGCGCCAGAGACCCAGGTTCAATTCCTGCCTCAGGCGACTGACTGTGTGGAGTTTGCACGTTCTCCCCGTGTCTGCGTGGGTTTCCTCCGGGTGCTCCGGTTTCCTCCCACAGTCCAAAGATGTGCGGGTCAGGTGAATTGGCCATGCTAAATTGCCTGTAGTGTTAGGTAAGGTGTAAATGTAGGGGTATGGGTGGGTTGCGCCTCGGCGGGGCGGTGTGGACTTGTTGGGCCGAAGGGCCTGTTTCCACACTGTAAGTAATCTAAAAAAAAACCCTCCCTATCACTGTGATCATATCCAGCCTCACATGTCCATGCCACTGTCATCTCATCCAACCTCACAGCCCTCTCTATAAGTGTTACCTCATTCAGCGACACAACCCACCCAGTCATTGTCATCCTATCCAGCCTCACAAGCCTCCCTGTCCTTGTGGTATAATCCAGCCTGAACTCCGTCCCTGTCACTGCCACCCTGTCCAGCCTCACGACACTACCTGTCACTGTCATTTCATCTAGACTCGCTACCCTCCTAGTCACTCTTATCTCGTCTAGTCTCAAACCCAACCCAATCATTGTCATGGTACTGTTTCCACACTGTAATGTAATGTAATCTAATCTAATCTCATCCGGCCTCACAGCAGACCCTGCCATCCTCATGGTACACCCTCCCTGTCACTGTCACCAAATTCAGCCTCACAATCCTTCTTATCACTGCCATCCAATCGAGCCAAACAATCCTCACTGTGACGATCTTCTCAACAAGTCTCACTGATTTTCCTGTCACTGTTGTTTCATCCAACCTCAAACACACTCTGTCAGTGACATCTCATTGGGCCTCACAACCCTCCCTGTCACCGCCATCTCATCCAGAGACACAAACCTCCCGTCATTCACATTGCATCAGGCCTCACCACACTCTGTTACTGTCGTCTCATCCATCAAGCAACACCGCATCACGGTTATCGCATCGAGCGACACGACAGCAATGTGACGATCTTCTCATCGAGCCCTCTCTGCTACTGTCATCTCAGCTAGCCTCACAGCACTCCCTCTCAGTGACATCTCATTACTTGTCACTGTCATGTCATTCAGCGACACAAATCTGCCTGTCACAGCCTCATAAGCCTCCCTGTAACGGTGGTATAATTCAGCCTGAACACCGTCCCTAAACCTGTCACCTTGTCCAGCCTCACGACCCTCCCTGTCACTGTCATCTCATCCAGACTCAGTACACTCCTTGTTCCTCTTACCTCGTCTAGACTCACACCCAACCTTATCATTGCCATCTCATCCATCCTCACGGTACACTCTCCTTGTCACAGTTACCTAATTCAGTCTCGCAAACCTTCCTATCACTGCCATCTCATCGATCCATACAAACCTCACTGTGACGATCGTCTCATCGAGCCCCAAATACTCCCTCTCAGTGACAAATCACCGAGCTTTCCAATACTCCATGTCACTGTCGCCTCAAACAGCGACACCAACCGCCCTGTCATTTTCATCTCATCCAGCTTCACAACGGTTCCTGTCACTGTCATCTCATTCAACGACACAACAAGCACATCATTGTCATCTCATCGAGCCACTCGTCCTCACTGTGACGATCTTCTCATCGAATCTCACCGAACTCCCTTCCTCTGTCGTCAAATCCAGCCTCACAGAACTCTCTCTCTGTGAAATCTCATCCAGACTCACAGCCCTCCCTATCATTCTCATCTCATCCAGGCTCACACATCTCCCAGTCACTGAGTTCTCAATCATCCTTACAGCTCTACCGAACAGAGTCACTTCATTCTGTCTCACAGCCAGCCCTACCACAGTCACATCTTACAGCCTCACATCCCCCCTACACTGTCATCTCATTCTGCCTCACAACCTACCTGTCACTGTCATCTCATCCAGACTCACAACCTCCCTGTCACTGTCAATTCATCCAGCCTCCCAATCCTCCCAATCAGCGTCGTCTCATCCAGCCTCACTACCCTCCCTATCACTGTCATCTCTTCCAGTCTCACAAGACGCCCTGTTACTGTCACCTCAAATAGTCTAACAATCCTCCTTATTACTCTCATCTCATCCAGTCTCACAAATTTCCCTGTTCGTGTCATATCATGTAGACTAGCAACACTTCCTGCTGCTGTCACATCATCCAGGCTCACAATCATTCCTGACACTGCCACCACATCAAGCCCCAAAATACTTCCTGTCACTGTCACCTCATGGAATCTCACTATTCTCCCTGACAATGTCATCTCATGCAGACTCACAGCACTCCTGGAAAATATCATCACATCCACTCTCATAACACACCCTGTCACTGTCATCTCATTTAGTCATACGATCCTCCCTTGCACTGCCATATAATTCAGCCTCACAACCCTTCCTGCCACGATCACTTCATCCAGCCTCACAACTCACCCTGCCACTGTCATCGCATCCAGCCACACATTCCTCCATGTTACTGACATCTCATCCAGCTTCACAATGCTCCTTAGCTGTGCCATGAGTTCCAATTTCACATCCCTCTCTGTCACTATCATCTAATCCAGCATTACAACCCTCCTTATCCCTGGCATCTCGGCAGGTTGGCTCAGTGGTTAGCACTGCTGCCTCACAGCGCCAGGGTCCCAGGTTCGATTACAGCCGCAGACGACTGTCTGTGTGGAGATTGCACATTCCCCCGTGTCTGCGTGGGTTTCCTCCGGGCGCTCCGGTTTCCTCCCACACTCACAAAGATGTGCAGGTCAGGTGAATTGGCCACACGAAATTGCTCATAATCTTAGGTGCAGTAGTCAGAGGGAAATGGATCTGCGTGGATTGCTCTTCGGAGGGTTGGTGTGGACTGGTTGGGCCGAAGGGCCTGTTTCCACACTGTAGGGAATCTAATCTAAAACGTCTCATGCCGCCTCACACCAGTCCCTGCCAGTGTCATTTCATCCAGGCTCACATTCCTTCCTAGCATTGCCGGGTCATCCAATCTTTCATTCCTCCCTGTCACTTCTAGCTCACACAAGTAGTGGGAAGTTGCGTGTGGAGGCGGAAGAGATTGGGGAGACTCTGAATGAATACTTTTCTTCAGTATTTACTCAGGAACAGGGCATTGTCGTCGATGTGAATACTGAGTCACAAATAAGTAGAATGGATGGCTTTGAGGTCTGCACATTCCCCGATGAGCCTTCTCACTATATAGGACTGAAGTTAGGGGTAGGTTCTTCACTCAGCGAGTCGTAAGTTCATGGAATGCCCTGCCAGTAGCAGTGGTGGACTCTCCCTCTTTATGGGCATTTAAGCGGGCATTGGATAGGTATATGGAGGATAGTGGGTTAGTATAGGTTAGGTGGGTTTGGATCGCAACAACATCGAGGGCCAAAGGGCCTGTACTGCGCTGTATTCTTCTACAACCTCCTAACCCACCCTGTCACTGTCATCTCATCCAACCTCACAACACTCCCTGTCAATACCACCCAACACAATTTCACAACTCAACTTGTTACTGACATCACATACAGCCTCACAACACTCTGTCTCACTGTCATCTCACCCTGTCTCAGACTCCTACCTGCCACTGTAATCACATCTAGCCTCTCGCCCTTTCCAGTCACTATCACCTTAGCCTGCCTCAGGCTCCTACCTGCCACTGTAATCACATCCAGCCTCACACCCTTTCCAGTCACTGTCATCTCATCCAGCCACACAACCCCCCCTGTCACTGCCATCACATCCAGCCTCATAGCCACCATGTCAGTGAAATCACATTAGGCTCACTTTCGTCCTTGTCACTGATAGATCATCCAGCTTACAAAAGCCACCCTGTCACTGTCATCTAAGCCAGCCTCTCACACTTCCCCCTCACGGAAAACTTCACAGGCCTCACACAGCGTCCGATCACTGACACCACATGCAAACTCACAATCTACCTCAACGCTCTCATCTAATCCAGTCTCATAACCCTCCCTATCACTGTGATTATATCCAGCCTTACATGTCCCAGTCACTGTCATCTCATCCAACCTCACAGCCCTCCCTATCACTATTACCTCATTCAGCCACACAACCCACCCAGTCACGTTAATCCTATCCAGCCTCACAAACCTCCCGACCACTGTCATCTCATTTAGCCTTACGATGCTACTAGGCACTGGAATCTCATACATTATCACAACACACTCTCTCGCTGTCATGTCATACAACCTCACAATCCTCCCTTTCACTGAGTCCTCATCCAACCTCAAACCTCCTCCCATTAGTCATATCCTCTCGCCTCACAAACCCTCCCTGTCAATACCACCCAGCCCAGCCTCACAACTCAACCTGTCACTGACATCACATTCAACCACACAACCCTCCCTGTCACTGTCATTTATCCTGCCTTATAATCCTATTTGTAATCAGCACTGTAATCACATCTGGCCTGACACCCTTTCCAGTTGCTGTCATCTCATCCAGCCACGCAATCGTCAACTGTCGCTGTCTTCTCAGCCAGCCTCACAAACCCCGTGTTCGTGAATTCTTGTCCAGGTTCACTTCACTCCCTGTCACTGACACCTCATCCAGTTTACAAAAGCCTCCTTACCACTGTCATCTAATCCACGCTCTCACATCACCCTGTCATGTACATCGTCACCAGTCTCACACAGTGTTCGATCACTGACACCACATGCAAACTCGTAATCCATCTAGATGCTCGCATCTCATCTCGCCTCACACTTCTCCTGAACCAGCATCAGAATCTTCCTTCTCAGTGTCATTTTGTTCTGCTGCACAACAATCTCAATCACTGTCCAATGGTCCTATTTCATAGCTCTCGATCTCACTGCCATCTCGTTCAGCCTCAGATAACAGCTTGTCCCTGTAAACACGTCCAGCCTCACAAACATCCATTTCAATGCCCGGCTCACCCGGCCTCAAAACCCTCACTGTCACTGTCATCTCATTCATCCTCACAATGCTCCTAGTCTCTGTCACTTCACCCAGCGTCACAACCCTCCCTATCACCCATCTCATCCAGCCTCACATTCTTCCCTCTAACTGTCAGCTCATCCAGCATCACAACGCGACATATCACTGTCATCTCATCCAGCCTCATAGCCTCCTTGTCACTGTCATCTCATCGAATCACACACCCCTTCATGTCACTGTTATCTCATCCAACCTAAAAACACTCCCTATCACTGTTTTCTCATTCAGCCTCACAAACGTTGCCGTCACTTCCTCTCATCCATCCTCACAACCCGCCCTGACAGTGTCATCTCAAACAACTATCAATCCTCCATGTCACTGTCATCTCATCCAGCTTCCAAACCTCCCTAACAGTGTCATCTCATTAAGAATCTCAAACTTCCCTGTCCTAGTCATCTCATGCAGCAGCATGACGCTCAGTGTGAATGTCATCTTATCTAGCCTAACATCCCTTCGAGTAACTGTCATCTCATCCAGCCTCACAAACCTTCCTGGCAAGGTCATCTCATTCTGCCTCAGAAACCTCCGTGTCAATGTCATCTCATCAAGGCTCACATCACTCTGTGCAATTGTCTTTTCGACGATCTTCACGCTCCTTACTATTACTGTCACCTCACCCGGCTCAGAACCCTTCCTATCACTGTCATCATATCCAGCCTCTCAACTGTCCTTGTTACTGTCACCTCATCAAGACTCAAACTCACACTAACAATGTAATCTCATCCAGCGTCAAAACCATTCCTACCAGTCTCAATTCATCTTGCCTCACAACCCTCCCTGTAAATGTCATCTCATCCTGCCTCAGAACCCTCCCAGTCGCTATCATCTCATTTGGACTCAATCCTCCAAACACTGTCATCGCATCCAGCCTCACAAACCTCCCAGCACTATCATCTCAACCAGCCTTACAAACCTCCATGTCAAAGTTGTCCCATCCAGACTCTCAACACTCCGTCACACTCATCTCATCCAGATTCATATTCCTCTCTACCAGCCTCACAGACTTCCCTGACAAGGTAATCTCATTCAGCCTCACAAACCTCCCTGTCAATGTCATCTCATCGAACCTCACAATCCTCTGCATAACTGTCATCTCATCCAGACTTAGAACTCACCCACCAATGTAATTTCATCCAGCATCACAACCATCCCTGCCAGTCTCAGTTCATCTGTCCTCGTAACTATTATGTAAATATCATCTGATAC
>NC_057730.1:241324-244719 GCF_004010195.1 Chiloscyllium plagiosum | reverse complement strand
ACTTCACATTCCTCCCTGACACTGTCATCTTATCTAGCTTCACAACCCTCCCTGTCACTTTTATCTCATCCAGCCTCCAACTCCCCCTGTCACAGTCATCTAGTCCAGCCTCACAAACCTCCCTGTCATAGTCAATTCATCGAGCCTTATAGACCTCAGTGTCACTTTTGCCCCATTTAGCCTCACAACCCTCCCTATCACCATAATCTCATCCAGCCTCACGCACATCCTGGTCACGATCATCTCATCGAGACTCATAAATCTACCTGTCCATGTCATCTCATCCAGCCTCACAAACGTCCATATCCCTGTCATTTCATCCAGTCTCACAAATCTCCCAATCACTGCCATCTTCTCTAACCTTACAATCCCCCAGTCAGTTTTATGGCATCCATTCTCACAACCCTCTCTCTCACTGTCACCTCATCCAGCCTCACAAACCTCCCCATCACTGCCATCACCTCCAGCATCGCAATCATCCCTGTCACTGTCATCTCATCTAGCCACACAACACTTCATGTCACTGTTATTTCTTCTAGCCTAATAACCTTCCCTATCATTGACATCTCGTCCAGCCTCACAACTCCTTCCATCACTGTTATGTTTCAGCCTCACAAACATCCCTATCACTGCCCATCCCATCCAACCTCAAAACCCTCGCTGTCACTGTCACCTCATTCATCCTTACAACGCTCCTAGTCTCTGTCACTTCATCCAGCGTCATAACCCTACCTATTACTGCATCTCAGCCAGCCCCGACATTCCACCCTGTAACTGTGATCTCATCCAGCCTCAACGCGCCCTATCACTGTCATCTCATCGAGCCACAACACCCCTTCATGTCACCATCATCTCATCCAGCCTAATACGTCTCCCTATCACTGTTTTCTCCTCCAGCCTCACAAACCTTGCCGTCTCTGTTCTCTCCTCCATCCTCACAACACGCCCTGACAATGTCACCACAAACAACAAGCAATCATCCATTATTTTCATCACATCCAAACTCACAAAACTCACGCTCACTCTCATCTCAAGCAGGCTCACGTTCCTCTCTGTCACTGATGTCTCACCCAGCTTCAAAACCCTCCCTGTCACTGTCATCTCAACGATCCATAAACCCCTTACAATCATTGACATCTCACCTGTCTCACAACCCTCCGTATCACTGTCATCACATCCAGTCTAACAATCCTCCTTTTCACTGTCACCTTATCCAGCCTCACAACTCGCCCTGTCACTGTTCTTTCTTACAGCCAGACAACCCTCCAGCTACTGTCATCTCATTCGCTCTCAAACCCTCCCTGACACTGTCATCACATCCATCCTCACAATGCTCGCAATTACTATTATATCATCCAGCCTCAAAACTTCCCGATCACTGTCATCTCATCCACCCTAGCAAACGTCCCTGGCACTGTCACGTAATCCAGCCTCACAACCCTCCCTGTCACTGTCATGACATCCAGCCTCACAACCCTCCCTGTCACAGTCATCTCATGGAGCCTCACGTTATTCCCTGCCACTGTCACGTCAGCCAGCCCCATAACACCCCCACTTCACTCTCATCTCATCCAGCCTCACACACCTCCCTGTCATGATCATTTCATCTAGCTTCAAAAACCTCCCTGTCACTGTCATCTCATTCGGATTCAAAAGTCTCCATCTCACTGTAAACTCATCGGGACTCACAACCTACCCTGTCACTCTCATGTCATACAGTCTCACAAACATCCCTATCTCGATCACCTCATCCAGTCTCACAATCCTGTTGTCACGTTTGTGAGGCTGGATGAGATGACATTTATAGGTAGATCTGTACGTCTTGATGAGATGACGGTAACCGGGGGATTTGTGCGGCTTATTGAGTTGACCATAACAGAGAGGTTTGGGAGGCTGAATGGGATGACTGTGACACACGTCCACTGAGAGTGTCGTCTCAAACAACCACCAATTCTCCATGTCACAGTCATCTCACTCAGCTTCACAAACCTCCCTATCAATGCCACCTCATTCAGAATAACAAGCCTCTCTGTCAAAGTCATCTCATCAAGCCGCATGACGCTCCCTGTGAATGCCATCTTATTCAGACTCACATCCCTTCCTGTAACTGTATCTCATCAAACTCACAACCATCCCTGTCATGGTAACCCCATCGAGCCTTACATACTTACCTGTCACTGTCCTCTCTACCAGCCTCACAGACTTCCCTGACAAGGTAATCTCATTCACAAACCTCCCTGTCAATGTCATCTCATCGAACCTCACAATCCTCTGCGTAACTGTCATCTCATCCAGACTTAGAACTCACCCACCAATGTAATTTCATCCAGCATCACAACCATCCCTGCCAGTCTCAGTTCATCTGTCCTCGTAACTATTATGTAAATATCATCTGATACGGCCTCAGAACTCTCCCTGTCACAATGATCTCATTTGGCCTCACAACCCTCCAATTCAGTGGCATCTCATCCAGCCTCACAAAACTCCCTATGACTGTCATCTAATCCAGCATTAGGGAAGGGCTCATGCCCGAAACGTCGATTCTCCAGCTCCTTGGATGCTGCCTGACCTGCTGCGCTTTTCCAGCAACATATTTTCAGCTCTGATCTCTAGCATCTGCAGTCCTCACTTTTTCCCTTCGAGACTTCCATGTCAAGGTTGTCCCATCCAGACTCACAACACTCCATGTCATTCTTATCCCATCCAGGCTCTATTCCTCTCTCTCACTGACATCTCATTCAGCTTCAAAACCCTCCCTGTCACTATCATCTCAACGATCCTTATACAATTTACATTCAATCATCTCACGGGCCTCACAACCCTTCGTCTAACTGTCATCATATCCAGCCTCAGAAGCCTACCTGTCACTGCCCCCTAATCCAGCCTCACAACTCGCCTTGTACTTGTCGCCTCATACAGCGTCACAACCCTCCCTGTTACTGTCACCTCATTTAATCTCACAAATCCCCGCGTCACTATCACCTCATCCAGCCTCACAACTTTTCCGATCGCTGTCATCTCATCCACCCTCGCAACCATCTCTGTCACTGCTGAAAATGTGTTGCTGGAACAGCGAAGCAGGTCAGGCAGCATCCAGGGAACAGGAGACTCGACGTTTCGGGCACAAGCCCTTCTTCAGGAATGAGGAAAGTTTGTCCAGCAGGCTAAGATAAACGGTAGGGAGGAGGGACTTTGGGGAGGGGCATTGGAAATGCGATAGGTGGAAAGAGGTCAAGGTAAGGGTGATAGGTCAGACTGGGGTGGGGGCGGAGAGGTTAGGAAGAAGATTGCAGGTTAGGAAGGCGGTGCTGAGTTCGATGGATTTGTCTGAGACAAGGAGGGGAAATGAGGAAACTGGTGAAATCCGAGTTCATCCCTTGTGGTTGGAGGGTTCC
>NC_057730.1:208104-240635 GCF_004010195.1 Chiloscyllium plagiosum | reverse complement strand
TTCCTCCCACAGTCCAAAGATGTGCAGGTCAGGTGAATTGGCCATGCTAAATTGCCCGTAGTGTGAGGTAAGGGGTAAATGACGGGGTATGAGTGGTTTGCGCTTCGGCGGGGCGGTGTGAACTTGTTGGGCCTAAGGGCCTGTTTCCACACTGTAATGTAATCTAATCCAGCATTGCAACCCTCCTTATCACTGTCACCTCATCCAAACTCACATACATCCCTATCACTGTCATCACATCCAGCCTCACAAACCTCCCGAACAATATCGTCTCATCCAGCCTTGCAGACCACCCTGTCAAAGTTGTCACTGTAATCTCATTAAGCCTAACAACCTACGCTATTTCTGTCATCTCGTCCGGCCTCATAACCTTTCCGATGAATGTCATCTTACCAAGCTTGACAACTCTCCCTCTCACTGTCATCTCTTGCTGCCTCACCCCACACTCAGCCAGTGTCAACTCATCTCAGAAATGCCTCAGGCCACTCCTTTTAATTATCTCCTCCCAACATAGCAACCAAACCTGTCAATGACATCACATCAAGCCTCACAACACTCCTTGTTACTGTCACCTCATTCAGCCTCAGAATCCTCCTTTTCACAGATCTCCCATCCATTCACACTCCTCCATGCCACCGACATCACATCCAACCTCACAATCCTCCCTGTCACTGTCATCTCATCCAGTCTCACACACCTCCCTATCTCTCTCATCTCATCCAGCCTCACAACCCTCCTTGCCACGGTCATCTCATCCAGTCTCACATACCTCCCTATCTCTCTCATCTCATCCAGCCTCAGAACCCTCGCTATCACTGCCTCATCATCCAGCCTCATAAATCTCCCTGTCACTGTCATCTCATCCAGCCTTAGAATCCTCACTGTCTCTGCAGGCGACGGGGAGAGAGAGAGAGAGAGAGAGAGAATCCCACATAGCTAACTGAGAGGGCAGTGAATCTGCGCAGTTCCTGTCTTTGCTGTTGAATTCATGTATCATTGGACATCGGAGTGCGTCTGGGAAAATTATAAAAAGAACAGCGAAATTCACAACTGATCTTGGAGGACCCTGTATTGGAGAGGTCATAGCACAGACACAGATAAGTGAACCATAAGTGTGGCCTTACAATAAGTTGCAGGAGTGAGTCGAGAGTGTTAGTTCTTCATTATATGTTTTATTGAGGTACGTCTCTTGATTAAAATTAAAATATAAGTCATAAATATTAATTTAACCTGGAGTAGTGTTTTGTAGATGAATAAGACAGTGTTACTTCCTGGGTTTGTAGATTGAAAGAAGCAAAATTTGCCTTCAGTAGAGTAATATGCTCTGCTTGTCGGATGTCGGAGTTTAGGCATAGTTTACGGGTTACTGAGGATTATGTCTGCAATAAATGCCATCGGTTGCGAATCGTATCAGATCAAATGGATTGGTTGGAGAGGTAGTTAGAGGCAATGAGGAATTTACAAGATGTGATGGGTGGCAATTATAGGAAGGAGGTAAAGTCTCAGATACAGTTACATAGATGGGTTAACTCCAGAAAAGGTAAGAGTGGTGGGCAACTTGTGCAGGAGTCTTCTGTGGCTATCCCCATTTCAAGCAAGTATAGTATATTGGAAAATGTAGGCGGTGATGGGTTCTCAGGGGAACGTAGCCTTTACAGTCAAGTTTCTGGTATTGAGACTGGCTCTAATGTAATGAGAGGCACATCCAGTTTCAAGCGATTGATTGTGCTGGGAGCTCTCTAGTCCGAGGTAAAGACAGGCGTTTCTGAGGCCAGCAGCGAAACATCAGACTGGTGTTTTGCTTCCCTGGTGCCAGGATCAAGGATAGCTTGCAGCGTGTTCACAAGGAGGAGAGGGGCCAGCAGGAGGTCCTTGTACAAATTGGAACCAACGCCATAGGAAAGGAAAAGTTGAGATTCTGAAGGGAGATTTCAGAGGGTTGAGCAGGATTTTAAAAAGGAGGGCCTCGAGAGTAGTAATATCTGGATCACTCCCGATGCTACGAGTTAGTGAAGGTAGGAATAGATGGATAGAGCAGATGAATGTATGGCTAATGAGCTGGTGTATGAGAGAATGATTCACATTTTGGATCAATCGAAGCTCTTTTGGGGTAGAAGTGACCTATATAAGAAGGACGGATTGTATCTAAATTGTAAGGGGACTAATATACTGACAGGGAAATTTGCTAGAGCTGCTCGGGAGGATTTAAACCAGTAAGGTGGGGGTGGGACCCAGGGAAACAGTGAGGAAAGAGATCAATCTGAGATTTGTACGGTTGAGAACAAAGGTGAGTCAAACAGTCAGGGCAGGCAGGGACGAAGCAGAGAACAAGGTAGGACTGATGAATTAAACTGCATTTATTTCAATGCAAGAGGCCGAACAGGGAAGGTAGATGAACTGAGGGCATGGTTAGGAACATGGGACAGGGATATTATGGCAATTAAAGAAACATGGCTCAGGGCTGGAAAGGACTGGTAGCTTAATGTTCCAGGATACAAATGCTACAGGAAAAACAGATAGGGAGGCAAGACAGGAGGAAGGGGGGTGGCGTTTTTGATAAGGGATAGCATGACAGTTGTTCTGAGAGCTGATATTCCGAGAAAGGTACACAGGAAAGTTATTTGAGTGGAACTGAGTAATAGGAAAGTGTTAATCAGCTTGTTGGGATTGTACTACTGATCCCCTATTAGTCAGAAGGAAATTGAGAAATAAATTTCTAAGGAGATTTCAGTTGTCTTTATAAATAATAGGGTGGTTACTGTAGGGCATTTTAACTTTCCGAATACAGACTTAGATTTCCTTAGTATTAACGATTTAGATGATGAGTAATTTGTTAAGTGTGTACAAGAATATGTTTTGATCCAGTATATGGATGCAATTATTATAGAAAGTGCAAAGCTTGCCCTACTATTGGGAAATAAGGCAGGGCAAGTGACTGAGGTGTCAGTGGTGGAGCAATTTGGGCCAGTGCCCATAATTCTATTAGTTTTTAAATAGTAATTGAAAAGGATAGACCAGATCCAGGGACCCGCCGGGAGTGATGAGTCACTGATTTGAGCTTTCATATTTGAATTCAGAGAGAGGAGGTTCCTGAAAAGGAGGGACATTTTTTAAATTTCCATCCAGCTATATAAGTCAGTGTTTTCTAAACCCGAGACTCTACCTTTCTAGGACCTCCCACCCAACAACCTCCTCTAACCTTAAAGACCAGGGACACATCCGGTAAGCGTCTCTTCTTTTTGAGTTTCTGAAAAGGTGATTGGCAGGGATGGCAGTGCAGGGAGAGGAATGTTCTTCCTGCATAATATTTGAGGTGAGGGACACCATTACTTTCTCATCCAAGTACATCTGCAGCAATTGCACCCAACTCTCGCTCCTCCAAGACCGTGTAAAGGAACTGGAGCGGGAGCTGGATGAACTTCGGATCATTCGAGAGGGAGAGGCTGCGATAAATAAGCGTTACAGGGAAGTAGTTACTCCTCGGCACGAATAAAGCTGGCTGACTGTTCGAGGGGGGAGAAAACAGACAATGGAGGTATCCCCTGTGGTTGTTCGCCTCAAAACATGAATAACGATTTGAATACTATTGGGGGGTGGGGTGTTCTTGCTACGGAATGCAGTCGGGTCCAGGTCTCTGGCATAGAGTCTGTCCATGTTGCAGAGAAAGGAAGGAGGTAAAAGAGGAGACTGATCGTCATTGGTGACTCAACAGTTAGAGGGTCAGGAAGAAGATTTGTTGGGAAAAAACAAGACTCACGGTTGGTATGTTGCCTCCAAGATGCCAGGGTCTGTGATGTCTCGGATCGTATCTTCGGGTCCTGAAGTGAGAGGGTGACCAGCTAAAGTCGTGGTCCATGTAGGTACAAACGACATAGGTCGAAAGAGGGAAAGGGAGGTGACGCAGGATTTCAGGGAGATAGGGCGAAAGCTGAGAGCTCGAACAAACAGAGTTGTTATCTTTGGTAATTTACCAGTGTCACATGACAGCGAGGCAAAGAATAGTGACAGACATCAGCAGAGCACATGGCTGCAAGAATAGAGGAGGAGGGAGAGGTATCCGAACTTGGTAATTGGGGCACATTCTGGGGAAGGTGGGACTTGTACAAACACGACGGTTCTAACTTGAACCAGAGGGATACTAATATCCTAGGTGGGAAATTTGCTTGTGCTATTCGGTTGGGTTTAATCTATCTCAGGTGGGTGATGGGAACTTGAGGTGTAGTTGCAATGCATAGCAGGATGAGAGTAGCGAGGACTGGGACAGGATTTCACGGTCACAGGAATGTGCAGGCAGACAGCAAGCTGGTTTGAAGTGTGTCTATTTCAATGCCAGAAGCATCCAAAATAAGGTAGGTGAGCTTGCAGCCTGGATAGGTACCTGGGAAATCGATGTTGTTGCCGTGTTGGAGACATGCATAGAACAGATTTAGGAATGGATATTGCAGGGAGCAGGGTTGAGGTCTTTAATTAAGAATGGGCAGGGGATTAAAGGAGATGAGGTGTGGCCTTGTTAGTCAAGGACAGTATAACGGTGGCTGAAGGAACGTTTGACAAGGACTCGTTTACTGAGGGAGTGTGGGCTAAGTTTAGAAACAGGAGAGGAGAGGTCACACTGCTTGGAGTTTTTAAAATAGGCCTCCACAGAGTTCCAGGGAGATGGAGGAGAGGATTCGCAAAATTCTTCTCGGAATGAGTGAAAGGAACAAGGTTATCATTATTGGGTACTTTAACTTCCCCAACATTGTCAGGAAAAGCTATAACTCTTGTACGTCAGATGGATCAGTTTATTTTTGCAATGAGTACAAGAGGGTTTCCTGACAGTTTGTAGAAGGCCCGACAAGAGGGGCGGCCACGTTGCCTCTGGTGCTTGGTAATGAACCAGGTCAGATGCCTGACTAAGTTGTAGGTGAGCACTTTGGAGAGAGTGACCATAATTCAGTTACGTTTAGTTTAGCGATGGAAAGGGATAGGCACATGCCACAAGTCAAGAGTTATCGATGGAGCAAGGGTAAGTATAATGCGATTAGGCAAGATTTAGGAAGCAGAGAATGGTGTAGCAAAATGCAGGGAACGCAGACAATGGAAATGTGGAGCTGGTTTAAGTAACAGATATTGCGTGTCCTTGATAGGTATGTCCCTATCAGGGAGGATGTGATAAGGTAACGGAACCGTGGTTGACAACAGAAATTGTATCTCTTGTTAATTGGAAGAGGGAGGCGTATGTGTTGATGAGACAAGATGGTTCAGATGAAGTACTGGAGGGTTACGCATCAGCTAGGAAGGATTTAAGGAGAGAGTTAAGAAGAGCAAAGAGAAGACATGGGCTGCCTTTTGAAAACAGATTAGAGGAGAACCCTAAAGCTGTCTATGTGAGGAATACAAGGATGACGAGGATAGGAATAGGAACAGTCAAAGACAGTAGTGGGAAGTTGAGTGTGGACTCTATGGAGATCGGAGAGGTGATAAACACACATTTCTCGTATGTTTTCACGCAGGAAAATGAGCATATTCTTGAGGAGAAGAGTGAAATCGGAGATATTAGACTAGAAAGGATCGAGGTTAGTTACGCACAGGTGTAATCAATTCTAGAAGGAGGGAAAGTTGACAATTCCCCTGGGACGGATGGGATTTATCCAAATATTCTCTGGGAAGCTAGGGAGGAGATAGCAGAGCTTTTGGCTTGAATTTTGAGTCGTCATTGTCTACAGATTTAGTAGCAGAGGACTGGAGGATTGAAAATGTTGTGCCTTTGTTCAAAAAGGACATTAGAGATGGTCCAAGTAATTATAGACCAGAGAGCCTTACTTCTGTTGTAGGAAAGGTTGTGGAAAGGATTATAAGATATAAGATTTCTAACCATCAGGCAAGCAACAATTTGATTTCAGATAGTCAACATTGTTTCGTCAAGCGCAGGTCACGTCTCACAAAACTCTTTGAGTTCTTTGAGAAGGTGACCAAGCATGTATATGAGGGTAGGGCAGTTGCCGTGGTATAGATGGACTTTAGTAAAGCCATTGAAAATGTTCCACAGGGTAGGCTGTTGGAGAAAATACAGAGGCATGGGATTGACCGTGTTTTAGCAGTTTGGATTAGAAAGTGGCTTTCTGAAAGAAGGAAGCAAGTGGTGGTTGATGGCAAATATTCAGCCTGGAGTCCGGTTACTAATGGTGTGCACACGGATCTGTTTTGGGACCTCTGCTGTTTGTCATTTTTATTAACGACATAGATTCAGGCATAGGTGGATGGATTAGTACATTTGGAGATAACACTAAAGTCGGTGGAACAGTGGACACATTGGAAGAATGCTACAGGTTGCAGTGGGACTTGGACAAACTGCAGAGTATGGGCTGAGAGGTGGCAAATGGAGTTCAATGCAGCTAAATGTTCGGTGATTCACTTTGGGCAGAATAACAGGAAGGCAGAGTACTGGGTCAATGGAAAGATTATTGGTGGTGTGGATGTGCAGAGGAATCTTGGACTCGATGTACATAGATCCCTGCAAGTTCCCACCCAGGTTGATAGAGACATTCAGAAGGCATGCGGTGTGTTAGGTTTCATTGGTGGAGGGATTGAGTTCTGGAGCCACAATATCGTGCTGCAACTACACAAAATGCTAGAGCGGCCGCACTTGGAATATTGTGCACAATTCTGGGTCCCTTATTTCGGGAAGGATGTGGAAGCATTGTAAATTGTGCAGGGGAGATTGACCGTGACGTTGTCTGGTCTGGAGGGAAGGTCTTATGAGAAAAGGCTGAGAGACTTGGGCCTGTTCTCAATGGAAAAAAGAAGGCGAAGAGGGGATTTAATAGAAGCGTACAAGGTGATCAGACAATTGGACAGGGCAGACAGTGAAAGTCATTTCCCTAGAATGATGACGGCAGCCTGTACGAGGGAGCATAAATACAAATTGAGGGGTTATAGAGTTACGACAGATGCCAGAGGCAGGTTATTGACTCAGTGAGTGGTACGGGCGTGGAATGTTTTATCTGCCAATGTAGTTAACTCAGTCACATTAGGGAAATTTTACCAATCCTTGGATAAGCACAATGATGATGATGGGATAGTGTAGTTGGACAAACTGAGAATACTTCACAGGTCGGCACAAGACTAAGGGCCGAAGTGCCCTTTCTGTGCTGTATTGTTCTTTGTTCTATGTTCGAAAAGTTGAAGTTCTAAATTGGAGAAAGGCCAATTTTGACGATATTATGCAAGAACTTTCCAAAGCTGATTGGGTGCAGATGTTCGCAGGTAAAGGGCTGTCTGGAACATTGGAAGTCTTCGGAAGTGAGCTAAGGAGAATCCAGAGAAAGTATATTCCTGGTAGGGTGAAAGGAATTTCTGGTAGAGAGAGGGAATTCTCGATGGCTAAAAAATTGAGAATTTGTTTAAGTAAAATAAGGAAACATATGTCATGTATAGAGAATAGATCGAGCGAATCCTTAGATGAGTATAAAAGTAATAGGAGTACACTTAACAGAGAAATCAGGAGGGAAAAAAGGGGACATGAGGTAGCTTGCCAAAGTGTTAAAGAGAAACCAAACATGTTTTACAAATCCTTTAAGGAAGAATGGTAAGCAGGGAGATAATATGGATACTCAAAGATCAGCCTTTGTGTGGAACGACAGAAAATGGGGGAGATACTAAACGAGAGATTTGCATCAGGATTTATTGTGGAAAAGGACGTGGAAGATATAGAATGTCGGGACATAGATGGCTACATCTTGAAAAATGTCCATATTATGGAGGAGGAAATGCCGGATATCTTGAAACCCATAAAAGTAGATAAATCCCAAGGACCTGATCAAGAACTCTATGCGCAGCTAGGGGAGTGATTGCTGGGCCTCTTACTGAGATATGTGTATCATCAATAGTCATAGTTGAGGTTCCAGAAGTCTGCAGGTTGGCTAATGTGATGCCACAGTTTAAGAAAGGCGGTAAGGACAAGCCAGGGAACTATTGACCAGGTGTGGGCAATTTATTGGAGGGAATCCTGAGGGACAGGATGCACATGTACTTGGAGAGGCAAGGACTGATTAGGGATAGTCAACATGGCTTTGTGCATGGGTAATAATGTCTCACAAACTTGATTGAGTTTTTTGAAGAAGTAACAGAAAGAATTGATGAGAGCAAATAAGTAGATATGATCAATATGAACTTCAGTCAGGCATTCGACAAGGTTCTCCGTGGGAGACTGATTAACAAGGTTCCATCTCATGGAATATAGGGAGAACTAGCTATTTAAATACATAACTGGATTAAAGATAGAAGACATAGGGTAGGGGTCTCTACATAGGGTAGGGGTATCTAATCTGCTTTTTAGATTATAGACCTGTGACCAGTGGAGTGTCACAAGGATCGTTGCTGAGTCCACTACTTTTCATAATTTATATAAATGATTTGGATGTGAGCATAAGAGGTATAGTTAGTAAGTTTGTAGATGACGCTACAATTGCAGGTGCAGTGGACAGGGAAACATGTTACCTCAGATTACAACAGGATCTTGATCAGATGGTCCAATAGGCTGACAATTGGCAGTTGGAATTTAATTTAGATAAATGTGAGGTGCTGCATTTTGGGAAAGCGAATATCAGCAGGAATATTACACTTAATGGTAAGGTCCTCGGGAGTTTTGCTGAACAAGGAGACCTTGGAGTGCAGGTTCATTTCTCCTTGAAAGTGGAGTCGCAGGTATGCTTTCCTTTATTGGTCAGGTATTGAGTACAGGAGTTGGGAGGTCATGGGCGGATCTACATGACGTTGGTTAGGCCACTGATTGAATAATACGTGCAATTCTGGTCTTCCTCCTATCGGAAAGATGTGAAACTTAGAAGAGTTCAGAAACGTTTTATAATGATGTTGCTAGGGTTGGAGGATTTAAGTGAGAGGAAGAGGTGGAATAGGCTCGGGAAGTATTCCCTGGAGTGTCCAAGGCTGAGGGCTGACCTTATAGACGATTATAGAATCATAAAGGGCATGGATAGGATAAACAGAAAACGTATTTTCCCTGGGGTGGGTGAGCCAAGAACTAGAGGACATAGGTTTATGGTGACAGTGGAAAGATATAAAAGAGATCTAAGGGGTTGCTTTTTCACGCTGAGGGTGGTACGTGTATGTCAGAGGAAGTGGTGAGGATCGTACAATTGCAACATCTAAAAGGGATCTGGATTGGTATATGAATAGGAAGCGTTTGGAGAGATGTGGGCCAGGTGCTGGCAAGTGGGATCAGATTAGGTTGGGATATCTGGTTGGCAGGGACGAGTTGGACTGAAGGGTCGGTTTCCATGCTGTCTCGCAACCCCCTATCGCTGTCATGTTATCCATCCTCACAACCTTCCAAGTCACCATTATGTCATCCAACCTCCCAAAATCCCTGTCAATTTTATCTCGTACAACATCATACACCTCCCTGTCACTGTCATCTTCTTCAACCTCACATGCCTCCCTGTCAATATCATCTCATCATCCCTCCCAACCCTAACTGTCACTGTCATTTCAATCAGCCTCACAATGCACCCTATCACTTTACTCTCATGCAACCTCGCCAACAGTCCTAACAGTCATCTCATCTAGCATCATAATGTACCCTAAACTTGTAATCTCATGCAGGCTGAAAATGCTCGCTTTCACTATCATCGCATTCAGGCTCACAATGCTCCCGATCTCTGTCATTTAATTCAGACTCACAAAATCCCTGTGATGGTTCTCTCATCCTGACTCACAAATCTCTCTGTTACTGCAATCTCATGCAGTCTCACAACTCTTCCTGTCACTGCCATCTGATTCTGCCTCACAGGCCTGCCTGTCACTATTACCTTAACCAGCCTCCCACGCTTCCTGCCATCTCATCCTGCCCCTAAACCCTCCCTCCCGGAGCCATGTAGTTCAGCCTCACAACCCTGCCTATCACTATCGCCTCATCCAGCCTCAGAACCCTCCATGTCAGTGAACCTCATCCAGGCTAACAACCTTCCCGATCACTGTCATCTCATCCAACCTCACACCTCTCCCTGTCACTGACACCTCATCCACCTCACACCTCTCGAAGTCCAAACATCTCATCTATTCTCATACCTAACCCTGTCATTGTCATCTCATCTAGCCTCACAACGCACCCGATCGCTGTAATCTCATGCAGCCTTAACAACAGCCCCATCACTGTCACCCCATCGAGCCTCACAACCTTACTATCATTGTCATCCCATCCAACATTAAAACGCTCACTCTCGATGTCATCTCGTTCAGACACACAATGCTTCCGATCTCTGTCATTTAATTCAGTTGCACAACAATCTGTCATAGTTCTCTCATCCAGCGTCAGAAACCTCCTCGTCACTGATATCTCATTATGCCTCACAGTCCTGCCTGTCACTGTCACCTTATCAAGCCTAAGAAGCTTCCACTCATCTCATCCTGCCCCACAACGCTCCCTCTCAGTGTCATCTCATTCAACGTCACAACCCTGTCTACCACTGTCATTTCATGCAGCATAAAAACCCTTCAAATCACTGTCATCTCATGCAGCCTCGCAAAACTCCCTGACTCTGCACCTCATCCAGCCTAACGACCCTCCCTGTCATGGCCATCCCTATCATTGTCGTCTCATCCAGCCTCACAGCTCTCCCTGTCACTATCAGACCATCCAGCCTTACAGATCTTCCTGTCAGTGTCGCCCATCCAGCTTCAGAACATTCCTTGTCATTGTCATCTCATCCAGCTTCAAAAACCTCCTTATCACTGCTGTCTCAGCCAGCCTCACAAATCTTCCCATAAAAGTATTTTCATCCAACCTTACATTCTTCCCTGTCTCTGACATGTCATCCAGCTTTAGAACGCCCCATCATTGTCGCAACTCGCCACGTCACCGTTATCCTATCCAGCCTCACAACCCTCCCTGCTAGTGCAACCTCATCCAGCCACAAAAATGTCCCTGTGACTGTCATCTCATCCAGCCTCACAACATTCCCTATCATTGTCACCTCATGCTGCCTTAAAACACTCTGTGCCACTGTGACCTTATCCGGCTTCAAACAAAATCTCCCTATCACTGCCAGCTCATCCAGTCTCGCATCCCTGCTTGTCACCGATGTCTCATCCAGCCTCACAACACTCACTGTCAATGGCATTTCATCTAGCTTGCCAACCCTCCCTGTCACTGTCATTTTGTGCAGACTCAAAGTCGTCGCTGTCAATGGCACCTTATCCAACCTTACATTCCCAACCTGTCACAGACATCCCATTCATCCTTACACTCCTCCCTGCCACAAACATCACATTCAGACTCACACCCCTCCCAGTTGCCGTCATCTTATGAAGCCTCACAACTCTCGTGTCAGTGACATCTCACCCGTGCTTTCGTCCAGCCTCAAACCCTCCCTATCACTGTCATCTCATCCATCCTCACACTCCTCCATGTCACTGTCACCTCATCTTGCTGCATAACCTTTCCTATCACTGTCTCCTCATCCAACCTCACAGTCCTTCCTATCACTGTCATCTCTTCCAGCCTCGCAACCCTTCCTATCACTGTCATCTCATCCGACCTCACATCCCTACCCGTTCCTGTCACCTCATCTAGCCTCACAAACCTCCCTATCACTGCCATCTCCTCCATCCTCACAACTGTCACCGTCACCGTCATGTCATCCAGATTCACGACCCTTCCTGTCACAGTCACCTGACACAGCTTCACAACCCTGGTTGTCACTGTCACCTCATTCAGTCTCACACTCCTCCTTGTCACTTGCATTTCATCCAACCCCACAATCTTCCCTGTCATCTCATCTGGCCTCACAGCCCTGCCGGTCACAGTCACCTCATTCAGCCCCACCTCCCCCCTATCACTGTCATCTCATCCAGCTTCATAACCATCTCTATCATTATTACCTCATCCAGCGTTCATATCTCCCTCTCACTGTAATTTCATCCATCCATACTCTCCTCCTTGTCACTGTCACTGTATCCAGACTCAGAATTACTCTATCCCTGTCATCGCATCCAGCCTCACATAATCCCGATCAATTTCAGCCCATTCACTCTAAACAAAAACCGCTGCCACCTCATCTTATCCATCCTCACAATGCTCCGGGGCTCTGTCACTCTATCCAGCTTCACAACACTTCATCACTGTCCTCTCCTCCAGCCTCAAAACCCTCCACGATCCTGCCATCTCATCAAGCCTCACAAACCTCCTTGTCACTGACGTCACATCCAGCCTCACAACCATCCCAGTTACAGTCATCTCATCGAGCCTCACAATCCACCCTGTCACGGTTATGTCATCACCCTCAAAACATGCGCTAGTACAGTCAATTCATCCAGCCTCGTAACCTTGCCTATCAATATCCTCTCATCCAGCCTCACAAGCCTCAGTGACACTGTACCTTATACAGGCTCACAACCCTTCCTGTCACTGTTATCACATCCAGTCTCACAACTCTCCCGATCACTCTCATTTCATGAATCCTCACACCCCTCCCTGTCTCTGTCATCTCATCCAGATTTTCAATATACTCTATCAATGTCATCCCAGCCAGCCTAACAACCGTCACCATCACTGTAATCTCATCAAGCCTCACACGACTCCTTATCACTGACTCCTCATCCAGTTTCGCAAAAGCCCTGGCACTGTCATGTCCACTAACCGCACAACCATCCCCCTCACTTACTGTTGTGTCATTCAGCCTCAAACCCGTCCATGTCATTGTCATCACATCTAGCAACACACCCCTCGCTGTCCGTGTCATCTCATCCACAGTCAGAAACCTCCCTATTATTGTCATCTCATCCAGCCTCAGAATCCTCCCTGTCACTGTCATTTCTTGCAACTTCATAACGCGTCCGATCATTGTCATCTCATCTAACCTCACAAATCTCCCTGTGACGTAGTCCCGTCCTGCCTCAAAACGCTCGCTACCACTGCCATCTCATCCAGCCTCGCAAACCTCCCTGTGTCGGTCATCACATCGAACCACACAGACATCCCTCTCGCAGTCATCTCAAACATCCGCACAATGCTACCAATGTATGGTTCTTTCAACTGTCTCTTTTACTGTCATCTAATCCAGCCTCACAACTCTCCGTATCATTTTCATCTCGTCAAGTCTCACAAGTCATCCTGTCATTGGCATCTCATCAACCCCCACAGTCCTCATTGTCCCTGTCATCTAGTTCATGAACACAACCCTCCATGTCAATGTCATTTCATGGTGCCCGTCTCAACTCCGTGTCCCTGTCATGTTATCCCTCCTCATACCATCCCTGTCACTGTCAGCTCATTGTGCCCCACTCATCCAGCCACAAAACCCACCCTATCACTTTCCTCTCATCCAGATTCAAAACCCTCCGTGTTACTGCAATCTCATATAGTCTTACACCCGTCCCTGTCACTGTGATCTCATTCAGCTTCGCCACCCTCCTTATCAATTTCAGCTCATCAATGCTCACAACTTTCCCTGTAACTGTCATCTCATGCAGACTCACAACACAACCTATCAATGTCACCCTATCCAGCACAGTCACGCTCATCGCCATTGTCATCAAATTCTGCCTCACATCCATCCCTATCACTGTCACATCATTCAATCTCACAGGCCACCCAGTCATTAACACCTCATCCATTTTCACAAACCTCCCTGTTGCTGTCTCAGCATCCAGGCTCACAACCCTGCCTGGCACTGTCATCTCATCCAGCCACAGAAGCTACCTTGTCACTGACATCTCATGCAGTCTGTCCATCTTACCCATTACTGTAAACTCATTGAGTCTCACACTCTTCCCGATCACTGTTATCTCATCCAGACTCACAACCCTCCCACTCACCTCCCCTCATCCAGCCTCCCAACCCTCACTGTCACGATCATCTCATCCAGCCTCACAACCATCCCCGTCATTGCCATCCCATCTAGACTTACACATCTCCCTATCACTTCACCTCATGTATCCTCACAACCCTCCCACTCACTGTCATCTCATCCAGGCTCACAGAACCTCCTTGTCACGGTCATCTCATACAACCTCACAAACCTCACTAGCACTGTCATCGCATCCAGCCTCAGAACCCTCCTGATCACGATTATCTCATCGAGCATCACAACCCTCCCTGTCACTGTCATCGTATCCAGTTTCACAACCCTCTCTGCCACTGTCATGTCATCCAGCTTCCCAACATACCCTAAAAATGTTATTGCATACAGCCTCACACCCCTCCTTATCATTTCATGTCATCTAGCATCAAATCCTTCCCAGTCAATGTCTTCTTACCCACGCTTCCAAGCCTACCTGTCACTGTCATCTCTTTCGGCATCACAACGCCCCTCTATTTAGTATCACATCCAGCCTAAAAGTCCCCCTTGTCACTGTCATCTCGTTCACTCACACAACCCACGCAACTCACATAACCCTGTCATGTTATCAGCCTCAAATTCGTCGCCGTCAATGTCTCTTCATCCCGCCTCACAACGCTCCCTATCAATGTCCTCTCATTCAGCCTCACAACGCACCCTATCACTGTAATTTCAAGCAGCGTCACCAAGAGACCGATCACTGTAATCCCATCTAGCCACACAACCGTCCCTGTTCCTATTTCCTCATCCAGCCTCACAACTCTACATGTGACCTTTATCTCATTCAGCCTCACAACCCCCGTCACTGCTATCTCTTCCAGCCTCACAAAACGCCCTGTCAGTGTAATCTCATGCAACCTCACCAACATCTCTATTATTGTTATCTTCTCTTGCCTCGCAATCCTTCTATCACTGTAGTCCCATCCAGCTTCAAAACGCTCACTTTCACTGTCATTTCATCCAGCCTCACAATGCTCCAGGCCTCTGCCTCTTCATCCAGCCTCACAGCAATCCTTGTCACAGACCTCTCATTCAGCCTCACAAATATCCGTAACACTGCCACATGATCCATCTCACTCCATTCCCTGTCACTGTCATTTCGTCTTGCCTCATAACACGTTCTACAACTGTTGTCGCATGCAGACGCACGAGCATCACTATCTCTGTCATGTCATCGAGCCACATAACCCTCCTATCATTATCATCCCATCCCGCCTCAAAACGCTCACTGCCACTGTCATCCCATCAGCCTCACTATGCTTCCTGTTTTTGTCACTTCATCCTGACTCAGAACAATCCGTTTCCCTGTCCTCTCCTTCAGCCTCACAAACATCAATTTCACTGCAATCTCAGCCAGGCACTAACCCGTCCATGTCACTATCATCTCATGCAGCCTCATAACCCTCTCTATCACTGTCATCTCATCCAACCCCACAACTCTCCTTGTCACTGCCATCTCATCGCTCTCACAACCATCCTTCTCAGTGTCACCTCATCAACCCCAAAACCCTTCCATTTATTGTCGCTGCATGCAGCCTCACGCCCCGTGCTATCACTGACATCTCATCTAGCCTCACATCCCTCCCTATCATTGTCATTTCATCCAATCTCACACCCCTGCCTATTACTGTCTCCTCATCCAGACTCACAACCATCCCTATCACATTCACCTCCTCCAGCATTGCAAACTTCCCTGTCATGGCCATGTCATCGAGGCTCACAAATCTCCTTTCACTGTCATCTATCATCCCATCCAGCCTCAAAACGCTTGGTGTCACTGCCATCTTGTCCAGCCTCACAACGCTCCCTGTCACTCTTCCTCTTCCAGCCTCACACTCCTCGCCAATACTGACAAGTTATCCAGCGTCACAACGCTCCCTGTCATTAGCATCATGCCAGTCTCATAGTCCACATTGTCACAGTCACCTAACTCAACACACAACCCGCTCTGTCACTATCATGTCATTCTGCTTCACAACCCTCCCTATATTATCATCTCATCCATCCTCACAACCCTCTTTATCATTGCCATCTCATCCAGCCTCAAAATCCTCAGTGTCACTGTCACCTCATTTCACCTAACAAAACACGTTCTCAATCTTATCTCATCCACCCACAGATTCCCCTTTTACTGTCATCTTATGTAGACTCAAACCCATCGCTGTCACTGTCATCTCATCCACATTCCCAACTCTCCCTGTCACTGTCATTTCGTCCAGCCTCAGAACGCACACTGTTAGTGTCACCTCATCCAACCTCACAAACCTTCTTGTCCCTGTCATCTAATCCAACCTCATAAAAATTCTTGTCACTGCGATCTCATCAAGCCTCACAACTCTCCTATCGCTGTCAACACCACAAGTCTCAGAACCCTCCCTGTCACTGTCATCTCCAGTCACACTGTCACACTGTCATTTTCAATTTGTCGAGACATGTGAAGGAGGAGCGAAGGACTGCTGGGAAGGTTAGTAAAACGGTTTTAAAATACTTACCTCAGGCGTCGGGCCCCCATTTGTCGAGAGGTGCGAAGGAGGACCGGAGTATGTTTGAGAAGGTGAGTAAAACAGTGTGAAAAAGCTTACCTTGGTCTGCTTCTGGGCCGGGCCAAACCGCCCCAAAAAAAAGGCAAAGTAAGGACTGCAGATGCTGGAAACCAAAGTTTCGATTAGAGTGGTGCTGGAAAAGCACAGCAGGTCAGGCAGCATCCGAGGAGCAGGACAATCGATATTTTGTTCAAAAGCCCTTCATCAGGAATCGGGGCAGGGAGCCTCCAGTGTGGAGAGATAAATTGGGGGTGGTGGAGAGAACCTGCATGTCTTCGGCAGAGTGGGAGGGAAGTTGAAATATTAGGCTTGATTGCAGAGGGTGTCACGGAGATGATTCCTGAAGCACCCTGCGAGGAGGCGTCCAGTCGTCCCAATGTAGAGGAGACAGCATCGTGAGCAACAGATACAATAAGTGACATTGGTGGATGTGCAGGTGAAAGTTTGATGGATGTGGAAGGCTCCTTTGGAGCCTTGGATGGTGATGAGGGAGGAGGTGTGGGCGCAGGTTTCACAATTCCTGCATAGCAGGGCAGGGTGCCAGGACGGAGGGGTGGGTTGTTGGTTGGCATGAACCTGACCAGGTAGTCACGCAGGGAACGGTATTTGCAGAAAGCAGAAATGGGTGAGGAGGGAAATATATCTCTGGTTATCGTGTCTGTTTGGAGGTGGCAGAAATGTCGGTGGATAATGCGGTTAATGTGAAGGTTGGTTAGGTGGAAAGTGAGGACCATAGGGATTCTCTCCTTGTTGCAGTTGAGGGGTGAGGTTTGAGAGTGGAGGTGCAATTTTGTGGATGAGATGCGTTGTGGGGCATCTTCAACTACCGAGGTAGAGAAATTGCGATATTTAAAGAAGGAGGCCATCTGGTGTTTTCTGTGGTGGAACTGGTCCTCCTGGGAGCAGGTATGGCGGAGGCAGAGGAATTGGGAATACGGAATGGCATTTTTGCAGGACGTAGGGTGGGAAGACTTGCAACCCAAGTAGCTGTGGGAGCTGGTAGATTTGTAAAACAAAATGTCAGTGCCATGTCGGTCGTCATGAATGGAGATGGAGAGGGCCAGGTAGGCGAGGGACGTGTCAGAGATGGTCCATGTGAAATTAAAATCGGGGTGGAATGTATTGGTGTAGTTGATGAAATGCTCAACCTCTTTGTGGGAGGATGAGGTGGCAGCAATGCAGTCATCAATGTAACAGAGGAAGAGGTGGGGAGTGGTGCCGGTGTAACAATGGAAGATGGACCGTTCTACGTAGCCGACAAAGAGACAGGCTTAGCTGGGGTCCGTAAGGGTGCCCATAGCTACCCCTTTGGTCTGGAGGAAGTGGGAGAATTCGAGTGAGAAATTGTTAAGGGTGAGGGTCAGTTCAGCCAAACGAATAGGAGTGTCAGTGGAAGGGTACTGCTGGGGACGCCGGTAGAGGAAGAAATGGAGGGATTCGTGGTCCTGGTCATGGTGGATGGAGGCATAGTGGGATTTGAGGCAGGAGCAGGCTGACACAATGGGTCGGCCTGGGTGGTCTGGCTTCTGGATTTGGGAAGGAGGTCGAATCGGGCACTGCGGATTTCCCGGACTACATGGTTGGAAGCTGTGGGTAGGAGAGCTCCTGAACTGCTGAGATTGTGCATGGACTGGGAAATGACGATTTGGTTATGAGGAGTGGTGTCATGATCAAGACGGTGGTAGAAGGTGTCTTCAAGTTGGTGTCTGGCTTCAGCGGTGTAGAGTACAGAGCGCCAATCTGCCACTGCATCTCCTTTCTCTGCTGGTTTCATGGTGAGCTTGGAATTGGAGCAAAGTGAGTGGAGGGCTTGGAGTTGTGAGGGTGAGAGGTTGCAATGGGGGAGAGTAGACAGTTTGAGGTTGTTAATGTCTCGGCGGCAGTTGGAAATGTAGAGATCGAGGGCGGGTAATAGGGCAGCGCGGGATGTCCAGGTGGATGGAGTGAGTTGGACGCAATTGAAGGTGTCCTCGGAAGGTGGGCGGGATTCCTGATTGTAAAAGTAAGCTCAGAGGCGGCGGAAGAAGTGGCCAACGTCACGTTAGTGAAATTAAAATGAGTGAACAAACCTGACGTATTTAACTCTTACTCAGAATTTTAAAATGTACAACGGAAGACTGGGTTTGAGTCCCAACTGGGCAGATGGTGGAATCTGAATTCAATGAAAAAAGCAGGAATTAAGAATCAACTGATCTCATGGAACCATTATCAATCTAGAATGTCCTTCAGGGAAAAAAAACCTGCCTTGCTGACAGTGACCCAGAAGGTCACTCATTGTATTCATCACTGCAAAGTTTCAACAACGGAATAAAAACTGCATGGACCACATGACAGCTACTAAGGCACCAGAAAATACAACCACAGAATCAGCCCTCTCGACCTGAAAAGTCTTCCCCACTAACCTCTCGCAACTAATGACACAATATGGAGAACTGTCTCAAAGACTAGTCAAGGAACAGCCTGTCAAAGTTAAACACACGGAACTTATACCTTACAGACAATGACCAGAAATCAGCATCACCATCCTTCGATATGTCCTGTCTCACCGGCAGCAGAGCTGGTGGCAGTGTTGTACAGACAGGAAAGATTTGCTTGGGAGTATTCATCATTAATTCCAGGCCTCAGAAAGTCTCATGGCTCCTGATGATTGCCACTCAGTTGGCTAATGAATCTGTTCTCCACCATGTTGAACAACTCTTGGAAGAAGCTCTGAAGTCGCAAATCGTGCCAAACATACGCTGGGTACAGGAATTCAACGTCCACCTGCAAGAATACCTCAGCACTACTGACTTCGATAGTTCGGTTCTAAAGGACGTAGCTGCTCAACGGGGTCAGCAGCAGCTGTTCAGGGAAGCAGCAAGAGGGAAGTTCTTACTTGATATCATCGTTATGATTTGACCATCTGCAGATAATTCTGCCCAAGGCAGTTTCAGTAAGAGGGAACATCACATAGTTGTTTTGTAGTCAAAGACTTGCCTTATAGTTGAGAATATGCTACATTGTGTTGAGTGACAGATGGAGAGATAGGAACTCAAAACTGGGCATTGATTAGGCGCTATGGGCCATCAACAGCAGAAAACTTTTACTCCAGCATAATCTGAAATCTCATGGCCTGACATATCCACAACTCAACCATTGTCATCAAGGCCAGGAAACAGCCTTGATTCATGCAGAGTGCAGGAGGGCATGCCGGGGATAGCACCATGCATATCTAAAAATGAGATGCCGACTTGGTGAAGCTACCAAACAGGAACACTTGTATGCCAAACAACATAGGCAAGAAAATATAGAACTAAGTAATCCCACAACAAATGGATCAGATCTGTGCTCTGCAGTTCTGCAAGGCTCAGTTGTGAATCGTGATGGACAGTTTAACGACTCAGTGGAGGAGGTTTCACAGATGTCCCCACCCTTACTGATGGAGGGAAGTAACACATCCATGCTAAAGATGAGATGGCATCATTTGCAGCAATCTTCAGCCAGAACTGCTAAGTAGATGGTCCATCTCAGCCTTCTCAGTGATCCCCAATATAACAGATTCGTGTTTTCAGCCATATTGGTTCACTTCAACTAATATCAATAAATGGTCAAATAGTGCAAAGGCTATGGGCCCTGCCAACATTTTGGCAATAATACCGATCGCTTGTGCTCAAGACCTTTTTGCTCACCAAGCCAAGTACCGCTTTAGCACTGGGATCCACTGACAAAGTGAAACATTACCCACGTATTTTCAGTGAAAAGCAGTTGACAAATCCAACGCAGTCAATTTCCCTACACTAGTCCACACTCGATCAGCATTAACGTGATGAAGAGTACCATCAATAGTGCTATCAATCATCAGCTGCTCGGCGATACCAAGTTTGGGGTTTGCCAGGACCACGCAGTTACTGACCATGTTCCAGACTTGCTTCAAAACTGCCAAAAATCTGAATTCCTGAGGTGAGGTGAGGGGAGATGAGGGTAACAATCTAGTCCCATTCCAAGACAGCTATTTCTACCCGACTGCACCCTAGTCTCAGTTCATTTGCTGAATTTTGCATCTATCCTTGTGTATCTCTAGACTTAATTATCCAACACGGTCCTGGCCAGCTTCCCACATTCAACCGAACTGCAATCTCAATAATATTTGAACCGCTTCTGTCCATGAGCTCATTTGTACCAAAACGTGTTCATCCATCAAAAGGCTCCCATATATGAGTAACAACAGTTTAAAATTCTCACCGTTAATTCAGTTCTTGGTTGTGATCATCCCTATCACCCTGCATCACACACCGTTTGAGACCTCCACAAGTCATTTTGTTTGAGACTCCCAAAGATATGCATTCCTTCCTTCACCTGTCTAGCTGTTTCTATATTTGCAAAGGCAACGTGATCTGGAATTCCCAACCTATCCCTCTCAGATCCGCTTTCTTCCTTTTACACATTCCTGAAAACCTGCTTATTTGGAAACGCTTTTGGTCACCTGCCCTAATATCACTATCTGTGGCATAACGTGAAATGGTCTCAGCAATATTTTTGCGAAACTATAAACATGATAAAAATACAAACTCTTGTTAATGTGGACAAATATCTTCATATCTTTGCTGTCGCTGCGCGAATGATGTATAATGTCTTCTCAAACCGCATTGTCGAAGCACATTCACCACACAAACTGCAGGAGAATAATAAAGTCGAAGATCATATTCTCCACAGGCAACGGGGCTTTGGCATTGATTACTGGCATCCCTGGAGAGAAAAAAAGTTATGTTTCAGGGTTTGCATTTAAATGACAGGGAATGAAAATGGTGCAGAATATGACAGTCAGAAATGGAAGGAAAATGCACTCTTTACATGAAAAATAATTATTGACTCTCAAAGATACCGTGGAAAATTAAAGTAATAATAGAGCAAATGGGCTGAGTATCAGTGGAAAATTCATTTATAAAAGGTGTGTGAAATATTACAATACTAAACCGAGCAGGAATATACCAATGTTAGAGGCTGAGAAAGATAGGTATTGACAAAGTGGTCATCAGGGTGCCCAGAAGTGCATCAGAACAGTGTTCGCTGTTATGATCCCACAGTCATCGTGATGTACAGCAAGGGGTAGACCGTGTGATCCAACTCGTTCATGCCGAACAGATATTCTCTCCTAGTCTCTCTCAAACTTCCTATTCATATATACATTCAGATGTCTATTAAATGCTCTAATTTTACCTGCCCTTACGAGATGTCTGGCAGCTCATCCCAAATTCTGCATGGAAAATTTGTCCCTTGCATCCCTTTTAAATTTTCCCCTCTCAGCCGAAACTAAATGCCCTCTAGTTCTTGACTCTCCAAACTAATCTGGAAAAACCTTGTCTATTTATCCGATCCACGCCTCTCTTGATTTTGTAAACCTCAATAAGGGCAAACCTAAACATCTGACACTACAGGAAAAACAGCCACAGTCTGTTCAACATCCCCCTGTAGCTCAAATTCTCCAATCCTGGCAACATCCTTGTAAATCTTTTCTGAAACATTTCAGGACAGCACCGTCCTGATTGGAGAGAGTCCATGAACTGCACACAATATTGCAAAAGTAGCCAGACCAATGACCAGTTGCAACCTCAACATGGCCTCGGAAATCCTACACTCAATGCTCTGACCAACAAAGGAATGCAAACTAGACATCGTCTTCACTATCCTGTCAATTGTAACTCCACGTTCAAGGAGTTATGAACCTGCACTCCAATGTATCTTTGTTTAGCAATACTCTACAGCATCTTAGCATTAAGTGCATAAGTCCTGCCCTCATTTACCTTTCCAAAATGCAGCACCTCACAGTTATCTAAATTATAGCCCATCTACCACTCCTCAGTCCATTGGCCGATCTGACCAAGATCCCATTGTACTCTGGTGTAGCCTTCTTCACTGTCCACTATACGTCCAATTTTGTGTAATCTTCAAATTACTAATTAGCTTTCCCACCACTACCTCTTCCGTGATGATGATTGTTTCCAGGTCCTCACCTACTTTGTCTCTTTATCAATTTCTGGCATGTTATTAGTGTTCTCCATTGTGAAGACCGACACACAATACCTATTTAATGCCTCAGCCATTTCATTGCACCCCATAACAAAGTGCCCGTTCTCATCCTCTTAAATGAAAAGTGTTTACTTGAGCCACACTTTTTCATTTTATGTATTTATAGAAACGTTTCTTCAGCAATCTTTATATTCTGTGCTAGTTTCTCTCCCGACCCCCCATTTTCTATCGCTGTTTCCTTCATAGACATGATTTGGAGATGTCGGTGTTGGACTGGGGTGTACAAAGTTAAAAATCACACAACACCAGGTTATAGTCCAACACAATTAATTGGAATCACACTAGCTTTCGGAGCGACGCTCCTTCATAGACAGTCTTGTGGCTTTCTGCTGTCCTTTAAATTGTTCTCAATTTTCTAGTTTTCTGCTGGTCTTGGCCATTCTTTGTGCATTCTCTTTAAGTTGCACAGTCTCCGGTACTACCGTCGACACCCACGGCCGATTACGCTTTTACCAAAATTCATTCATTTTCATTGGAATATGCTATTGTCGAGTACTCTGAAAAAAAAAACATTTTAAAATCCTCCATTGCTTATCAACTGTCTTACCATAAAATCTTTGTTTCCAGTCTGTATTAGCCAAGTCCTCCCTTATTCTATTGCAATTCCTTCTTCTATTCCGTGTTCAAGCACAGTAGCTTGATACTGGATTTTATCTTAACACTTTCTATCTGTTTTCTAAATTCAACCAAACCGTGTTAACTTTTCGAAGGAGATCACGAAACAGAAGGTCAATAAATATTCATATATTATTACACAGGACCAGTTCTTGGATAGCTTGCACCCCCGTCGGTTCCATTACATACTCTTCAAGAAAACTATGACGGATACACTCAACAAACTCGTCTTGAATTCTGCCCAGACTGAGCTGGTTTGATCAATCAACATATAGATTAAAATGCCACACGATAATTCAGTACTATTTTTACAGGCATTAGTTATTTCCTTGTTTATTGCCCGCTCAAATGTAGTGTTATTATTTGGTGGCCTATAAAATACGACTATCAGTGACGTTTTGCTTCGTGGAATTTCTAATTTCCACACATAATGAAATGAACAGTATGCGCCATAGAATCTATAACATCTCTTCGCACCGCCCTGATATCGTCCTTGAATATCAGAGCAATACCATCTCCCTCCTGCACACTGGCTGCATACCCTTTTATTTATTTACTATCATACATCCAGTCGTTTTCGCTTCCCCTTTCCCCGAATCACCAGTTTAAATACCTAGTGACCACACAGTTTATCCTTTTCATTGGAAAACTGGTTCAAGATCGCTTCAGATGCAAACCGTTCCATTGGGAAATATCCCCCTGGTTCCAAATCTGATGCTCATGCCCCATGAAATGGAATCCCTCTTTGCCACACCATTCAGCCACGTGTTCACATCCATAAACTTCTTATCCCTAAGTTAATTTGCTCTTGACACGGGCAGTAATCCGGACTTATCACCCTGGAGGACCTGGTCCTTAATTTCATTTCTATCCCTTGATATTCTCCGAACAGTCCTACATCCATTCCTGTCAATGTTGTTACTCCCAACTTGGAGCACAACAACTGGATCCTCCCCCTCCCGCTCCAATGTTCTTTGGTACCCATGGGGACAGAGTCAAAAGGGACCTTGGGTTCATTACACACTGCAGGTAACCCCCATTGCACTATACACACATGCAGGCAGACAGACAGGCACACACACACGCACGCACACACACACACAAACAACCCTACGCACACACTCCTAGAGACACACACACTCTCACAACAGTCTCTCACACACTCACATACCCATTCCCACACTCTCACACGCACACACTAACACTCTCACACACACATGCACACGCTCTCTCAACGACACTGATAACCCTTGCGCCACCAGCAAACACACACCTCCATGCACACATAAACACGTAAGATTGTAAGGTGAACTTTCACCTGCAAAATGACATTTTATTTTGCACAGAAAGTGCATGAATCTATATAAGATTACGCAAATCCGTTTTTCTAGATTAGAATCACTCTGTCCATTATGAAACAGGCAGTCTCATACAGGGCAGTTTTCAACTTCAATTACCAGGACCGACATGATGCCAATTGTTGAAGTTCACTTGAGAATGTAACTTTTTAAAATGTTTTGCAATTCGCATATGAAAGAACTGAAAACAACATGGTCGTTCTGAAAGATGAGAGATTTAACAATAATTCCGGTATTTTTCAATGTAAAATTTCAGGTACATCACACTGGAAACTTTTGCTATAAATTCTGTGACATACAGTCTTAAACGCCACAATCACTTGATGAAGGAGTTGTGCTCCGAAAGCTAGTGCTTCAAAATAAACATGTTGTCTATACCCTGGTCTTGTGTGATTTTGAAATTCATTCAATCGGAAATCTTAACAGAATAATGTGTTATTTAACTACTAAACAGTGACTGCTCCTACATGGTAACATCCAATAAACAGACACTTGTCAAACAACAAATGCAGGAAACAGATTGCCTCACATGTATTTCTCCAATCCAGGAAGAAAGACCATTAAAAACAGTTCTGAGAGAAACCCAGAGATAGAGAGAGTGTAGCAGCTGGGAAAGAGTTACTGCTTTCCAACCCTGCTGAGACTCCACCAATAACTGGCGAAATGTAAAACTAAGAAATCTGATTCTGTGAGAACGTGATCATCACTCTACCGGATCAGGCCGTGACTGTAATGACCACAAGGAATGGAAAGTATTCCCACTGCATACGACACTGCAGTGGCCTCTCAAAAATTTGTAACCCACATAAGCCACTAAATGATGTTAAAATAAATGTCTAAGTTAAACATAAATAAGTAAAAAAACAGGTTTCAGCAGGCCTGGTGATCAGACTCGGCCAGCCGAAGGAACCCAGCACTTCTGACATAGACAAAACAAAACAGAATCATCCAGCGTGTGAAGAGAAAGCATCATCTCTCTCCCCATCACCGCTAATTTTATAATTGGAGATGTGCCATAAACATAATAGCCAGCGATACCAACATCCCGCCAGGACCAAGTATCATTGTGGCATATTTGGGATGCAGTAAAATGGATTAACTGGAGTTGTTTGTTCAGTGACTGTGATTTATGTCAGTCTCCGTGGACTCTAACTCTGTCACCGGAGGGTTTCGCTCTTCATTAAATAAGGAGCTTATTTCAACTTGTTCTGTCATAGTGTCGGGATAGAGTAATCCTCAACACGACTGGGATCAGCAAATCCAGAGAGAGGGAGAGGAAGAGAATCAAAGAACCATGGCTTGGAATGTTCCAACAAAGGATCAGAAACTGAAAACATTAGAGTGGAATGTTCAAACAACGGACAGGAGTTTATACTGGGGTCTTTACTATCTTTCTCAGAGTTGGGCATGGTTAGAGTTGAGGATAGAAGCCGTACTGATGATTATTCAGGCAGGTTACTATCCCATCCTCGCTATTATTGGTGTTTCTGGTAAGTCTATGTCTATCGATTCTATAAAATAAGGTGGAAGTTATTGCTGTTTCTATTATTTTTGTTTAGCAAAGACACAAACTCCACTTCCTTTCTATGAATTTCAAACTCCTCAGTCATAACCATCCAAGAAGGAACGCAACTGATCAGAACCTCGAGGCTTTTTGCCTAGAACTGTTTTATGTCTCCGTATTCTCTCTGTCAACAAACCTGCAGGCACACACCACTATAATATCTCTAGTCTCTAGCTCTGTCTCAGTTCTGTGGTTGAATTAGCCATCTGCCCTTTGTTAATTTCAGGTTTAATAGCTCCATTTCTCTTGTGACTACTCTTCCAGTTGCAACTATTCTGACCACAAACATGTTCTTGTCTCGAGGGTTACATCAAAATAGGGATTCCCTATCAGAGTAATAATGTTACTGGACGGATAATTCAGAGGCACAGGCGACGATTCAAAAAACACTGTTTGAAATCCGACCAGAGCTGATGACAGGACTTAAGTTAAAATGGCAAAATTGGAATGAAACATAATTTCATTAATAGAAAAAATAAACCATCAGGATGTCTTTTTTTTTCAATGATAGCCTTTGGAGCCTTTACTTACAATTATTGCCCGGTCTGGACAAAGTGTGTCCTCAAACCGACAACAACATGGTTGGCTCCATATTCTCTAGATAAATGGCAAAACATTTAAGGGCAATTAGTGATGGGCAAAAAATGCTGCCGTTGCTAATGATGATGACTTTGCATGAAACAACAGCATTGAAGGTGAAATAAACTTAGGAACCGTGGATCCTGGAAACCTGAAACAAAATTGTCCAGCGTCTGGAAATGTTGGAAAATCTGAACGGGTATGGCAACCTCTCTCAGGAGTAAAACAGATATCATTTCAAGACGAGAGACCCTACACCAGAACTGGAAGCAACTGGGAAATAGTATTGATTATGCTGGTATAATAGATATTTGAGGGGCACACGGGGGGAGGGTTGTTGAGGGAGATTTAAATTGAATGGATAGGGAAATAGCCAGAAAAAGAGAAAGACAGCAACGAAAAGCGAGCAAATGGATTTCTGATGAATAACTGGAAGGAAAATACTATGTCTAGTTATTCTAACATACCCTTCTTTCCCATATTCCTGAACATCCGGTCCATTTAGGGATGTTCCTGTTTAAAGTGAGTTATGTTCCCGCTGTCTTTCTGTTCTTTGAGTGTGGTGATCAACTCCATCGGTAATACTGATGCCGCCGTTATAGGTGCTGAGATACAGAGAAACGTGTTATCACATTGTCTACTGCTTCTTTGCAGAGAGGAATTGTTACTGTGAGATAGTGTGGCGACGTGATGGGATTTTTAGCCAGAAAAAGAAACTAAGGAGATGAAAAGCTTTTCAAGACTGAATTGATTTTCTCCTGCCAGTAAGTGGAGGATCTGTGGATTGTGTTTTCTTGTTTGTGCTGTTACTTGCTGGGTTCATTCAGGGGACTGGTGGGTCTGGTGACTCCACTCTGGACAGTGCATTTGCAGTGTCTGGGTCAAACGGAAAACAAATAGAGCTGAGACCACACAGAAGGGAAACTCTGTCAACAGTGAGGGGCAGAATTATCCCACCTGCGTTGTCCCAACTGGGATTTCAAGGAACATTTTTTCTGAGCTTAAGCCATTTAAGTGTAATGTGTGAAATCAGTTTTTTTTTCAAAAATGAGGGGTTCACTTATCTGTTTCGCCTGCTTCAGTATAACCTGTAGCCTCGCACTAGGGACAGGACTGTCCTGACCATCATCATGAAATTAACTGGATTGATTCTGAAATTTTCCACTCAGTAATGGATGACATACCCATCAGTTTCGGAGTGCAGATCTCCGATGTATTCACTGGCTGATAGAAGCCATCTGCCCAATGAGAACAAATGCATTAGTTTTATCTCCACGGTGAAAGGTACAGAAATTAAATAGAAAACATAGTGACTAATAAAAATGAGGAACTGCAGGAAACTAGAATTAATAAAAAGTATGCCTTGAAAATCTCATCGAATTCAAGGTTTTTAAGATGCTGCATCTGATGCGTTATGTTCCAGAGTATTGAAGAGGTGCTAATAGAGCCAGTGAAAGAATTATTGATTAATTTTTAACATCTGGTTATATTCTAGAAGGATTAGCCAGGCTGGAAAGCAGCTATTGTAAACCTAAATATTTAAAACAGGATGCAGAGGGAAAACAGAAACAGAAAATAATGTGCAGCTTGATGTCACCTGTGAGAAAAAAAACTGCAACCTTTTAAAAGGTCAGTGACAACAAGCACTTGTTGAAGTAATGATATGATTTGGTCGAGTCGGCCTAGCTTCAGGAAACGGAAATCATCTTTGATACACCTGCTGGAGTTTGTGGAAATTGTTGGTCGTGATATTAGCAATTGAGAACCAGTGGGAGTGGAGCATTTGAATGTTCTGAAGACGTTTGACATGGTTTAATACAGGCGAGTGGAGAATGTTAGAGTTCATGGGTAGATAGATGTGCAATATAACGGATGGATTAAAAATTTGAGAATGGAAAGGATGGGGAGAGCAGTGCTTTTCTCTTAACAGAGAATTGTTGTGTATTAAAAGAACCAGTGTGTGAGCAATAACTGTCCGCAAGGAATAAAATCTTTCAGATGTGATCACAAAATACCATCGTTGATATTTATATTTGTTACATGGTGAGAGGTTGGAAGTGCCGTTGTTGACAATGACCTAGATGTACTTGGTCATAAGTCACTAACAGAAATTTTGCGGGACAGGAAGTCAATGATGTGTGGCTATTCATGCAAAATAATTAAAGTACAACCCAGTCAGCATCCACAACACCTTCATTCTGAAACAGTTAGCCATTCCACACCAGCTTCTGACTTCCGTGTTAGCCATGGGTCTGCCTTCTCCGAGATGGAAGACACCTCGAAGGATGTTTTAAAAAATTGGTTCATTCACAATGCCAGAAAACTATTTTAAAGTAACACGACTGTACTACGAGTAATGAAGCCACATGAAACAAAATGGAATTGTCTAAATGTGCAGTCCCTGTTCCATTAGTTCGTGTTGTTGGAGCATCTCTGACACCTTCCTGTTCCTGTGTTAGTGAGTTGAGAAGCTGAATGATCTCTTCCTGTTCCTTACTAAGTGACTCCAGATGTGAAATGGTCTCTTTCTGATCCGACATAAGTGAAGCATGGGGCTGAGTGGACTCCTTGTCTTTCTCTATAACGGGCAGGAGAGACTGAATGGGGAATCCCTCTACTGGTGCAATAGTTTAATGGGTTGAATGATTTCACCACGTACTTGATAAACGACATTCAGGTGCTGAAAGAGCTGCACGTTTCATTGTGGAAATATGGTGTCTCGGAGTGCTGTGACGTGTATGCTATCCAGCCATTGCCAGCATTGTCTTTAATGTTGTCCAGGTCTTAATGCACATGGAAACAGCCTGCTTCTGGAGCGGAAATGTGACAAATTGTTCTAAACATTGTACGATGTTTAGTGAATATCTCTAATTCAATTCAGTGAGGACTCAATGGCTGAATGGCATGTTTCCACACTGCAGGGATTCCAAGATGACAAACTGGAAATGCCCGGTCTGCGGAGACTACCCTGAAGCTCCCCTGCAGTAATATACCACGGCTAAGATGAGTGATGTCCACCAATGGTAAACATCCACCATTGTACAAAACTTGACTTCAAACAGCAGAGAGTTTATATTTCATTCTCATTAAGTGCAATTTTGCTCAGGATCCTTGATGTCATTCTAAATCAAATATTCCCTTGATATCAGGGCCAGTCCACTTCCCTGAGCACATGTATTCACCCTTTTTTGTACATATCAATAGGTCATGATATAGGAGCAGGAAGTGATTGCTTCAAACAGAGTATATTGAATGTCAGAAATTCTCTTCTCCAGAGTATTCTGGAAGTTAGATAACCGCCAGCATTTCAAGAGGAGATAGGTAGCTATTGATCTGTCAAACAAGGGAGAGCTCTGAAGAATTGCATATTAAAGAGCATTTGAGAGCGAGAGCTGATCAGCCATGATCTTCGTGAAGGACAACGCAGGTTTGGGTGGGCGGAGCGGGGGTGAACGACATGATCTTATTTCTGAAACTGTCATATTCTGCTGGAGGGTGCTATGTTCCTGGAAGCTCTGTTATGGCATTTTGAAGCCAGGGAGACCATAGGGTATTGTGAACCATCTCTCGAGGAGGTATGGAGATAGTATTCACTTTGAATCTGGGTCTATAACATGAGCACAAATTGCAGAGAGGGAAAGCTCTGTAAATGAAATGAGGGGCCTCTGTCATACTTAACCTTGGTTTTTCAATTACTTTTTCCAAAACACACTAAACTATGTGTGACATTCTTGAGGGATTGAATGGTCTCCACTGTGTTTGTGCACTAGTTTATAGGAGTAAGTGGCCTCCAACTGATCCTGTCTAGCAGGTTTGAGGGGCTGAATCAAGATAGGAACATGGCGCTGAGGAGCAAGAGTGGGTCATTAGACAATTTGAAACTTCTCTACTAGGCACTAAGGTTGCGGCCGATCAGGTTGTGATCTCAGTCCCACGTTTGTGTCAGTAACACATTTGAGTCACTGCCAAATAATGCATTAGCTCAGCTTCGAATAAATGTGAACATAGAGGCCTCACAAGGGTCTGGTGAAGAGAATCCCCTCGCTGAAGGCTCTTTCCGAATTTCTCCTCATCCCTCTTATAGACCATGGAGTCAAAAAGCATGGGCACATACACTTTAGTGTAATCTGCTTATAGAAACCAGATAACACAAACCTATCTGGTCCTATTTGCCAGCATTTGGCCAATATCCTTCTATTTTAGACACTTTTTAAAATGTGCAATTGTACCCAACTCCCTCACGTCCTCTGATAGCACTTCGCATACATACACCGCTCTCTATGTGAAACATTTGCCCAGAAGGTCTCGTCTTTTTCATTCCCATCTCGCCTTCAAACTACGCTCACTTCGTTTAGACTCCCCTATCCTGGGAAACAGAACGTGGATATTCAGAATATCCATGCTCCTGATGATTTTCTAAACCTCTATATAACCACTTCTTGGCCCCTTCCATTCCAGGGGCAAACTCCTCATCATTTTCAGCCTCTCCCTATAGCTCAAACAAACCAGTCCTTGGAATATCCGTATAAATGTTTTCTGCAGCGGAACGAATTGCACACAGGATTCTTAAAGTGGCGTCACCAACATCCTGTATGGATGCGACATGCAACCCAACTTCGTAACTCAATTCTCTGAGTGATTAAGGAAAAAGTGCCAAGTGTGTGCTGCACCACAATGTATACCTGCGACACCACTTTCAAAGAACTGTGAACCTACAGCCGAGGTCTCTTGTTCCCCAACACTCCACAGGACCTTACCATTAAGTTTATAATTCCAGCCCTGTTTTCCCTTTGCAAAATGCAAAACATCATCTGCCTCTCCTTGCCCCACTGCCCGATTTACTTACGGTCGCGTTGTCCTCTGAGATAATCCACGACACCACCTTTTTGATGTCATCTGTAAATGTGTTAACCATTCCTCCGATATTCAGATTCAAATCCTCTACATAAATGATTGAATACAGTGAAGTCAGTACTGATTTTTGCAGAACACTGCTGGCCACAAGTCTCCATTCTGAAAAATAACCTTCCTCCTTCAAGCCAATTTTGAATCCAATTGACTCACTCCCATGTGACCGAACGTTACTAATCTGTCTACAAATCAGAACGTTATGAACACCTTTCTGAAATCCACAGAGACTATGTGTGCCAAACTGCCTCAAGCAATCTTGTTTGTCAACTCTTCAAAAAGCTCAATTAAATTTTTTAGGTATAGTTGGGCAGCACGGTGGTTTGGTGTTTGCATTGCTGCCTCACAGGACCGGCGACCCGCATTCGATTCCAGTCTCGTCCAAATGTCTGTGTGGAGTTTCCGCATTCTCCCTGTGTCCATGAGAGTTTGGTCCTGATTCGTCCCACAATCTAAAGATGTGCAGCTTAAGTGAACTGGCCAATTAATGTGCCTATAGTGTTCAAGGATGTGTAGATTAGGTGCATTAGTCAGTGGTAAATGTACCGTTTTTGGGGTGGGTTTTGGTTCTGGGTGGCTTACACTTCGGAGGTTCGGTATGGACTCTTTGGGATGAAGGGCTTGTTTCCACACTCCAGGAATTCTAATTCCACCTGCTACTGCACAAATTCATATTGACTATCCCTAACCAGTCCTTGCATTCCCACATGCAAGTAAACCCAATCTCGCAGAATCCCATCCAACAATTTACCCATCACTGACGTAAGGCTCGCCAGTCTACCGTTCTCGAGCTTTTTGGATTACTGTTTCCTTTTCCTGACCCATTCCTCCATTGCTCACAACAAATTTTAAATGTGAACAGGTTGGTGATATGGGCGATGATATTGGTCTCAAACTGGGTCATTTTTAGGTGCAGATCAGACTGGTGTATTTAATCTGCGAAAACAGCATGTCTATGAATCAAAGCAAAGTTAGTCAATCTATGATGGAAAGATGAATGACAAAGTGTTTGCATATTGGAAATATATTATTCATATTTCTATTTCTATATCCATTC